>NC_088922.1:66805000-66955000 GCF_038396675.1 Hydra vulgaris | reverse complement strand
AGTTACTGAGAATAAAGAAAGCTCAACAAAAACTGAAAGTATTGTAAAAGAAGAAACTCCTAAATCAGATGAAAACAATAAGAAAAAACCGATTGCATCACGACCTATTCCTGGCTCAGGTTAAAAATCATAGTTAAAATAATCTATAAAGATATTTAGAAAAATACTCAACCAGAGTAAATTTACATTTGGTTCACATGATTTTTGTTGTAAAATTTATCTTGTTATTTTTCTTCTTTTCATGTTGTATTTTTTTCAGGTTGGCATTTGGTTTGGACTGGTGATGGAAAAGTTTTTTTTTTCAATCCGGTATCTAAATCATCTATTTGGGAACGACCAAAAGAATTAGAAAGTAATTTACAGATTGATGAAATGCTACGCGAAGGACCTGAACAAAAGGAAGAAGTGAAAATTGAACCATTAGTAGAAAACAGTGTGTATTTATTTTATAGTATTTTTAAATTATATATTTTTTTAACAAAAATTTTCTTAGTTGATTAGCTATTTTTGTTTGAGCAATTGTATTAAATAAATGAATGACAAGGAGTTTCTAAGTTTTATAGAAAGTGTAGTAGGTGACATCCATAGTTGAAGTAGATGTATAATAAGGAATGTGTAGCCAGTTCTATAGATCTTGCTTGTCAAATAGCTCTATTGGTTGATGATTTCTAATGAATTTATTATCCCTTGATAAACTTTTTCATTGTTATGAAAAAGTTAATTTTAAAAAAATTAGATGGTTAGGCTTAGACAAGCTAAATTTTAGTGTTGAATTTTTCAAAAAAATGTTGTACCTAATGTTCAGTTTTATTGGTTATATGTCAGGTGTAAAAATATTTATTGTGAATCGAACAATCGTTGCTTTTTGCTTCCATTTCATGATTATTTTTAAATTTACTATTTGATAATTTCTAAAATCTTAAAACAAGAACTATTATATTCAATTTAAATTGTCATGATGTTTTCATAACAAAATTTTTTTCAACCAATCATAAACTTGCTTATATTATTATTTTTTAGACTTTCAAAGAACAGTTAACATTAATAGTTATTAATTCATTTTATTCAAAAGAATACATTTCATTCAAAAAAAAAAATTTCATTTACAGTTAATTAACTTTTGAACTGAAGACATGAAATCAACACTAGGTTTATTTTACTAATCAAAAACATTTTTTTTTTTTAATCCAGTTTTTTTTTTGCTTACTTGATATAGACATTTTTATTGTGAATTATTTTTATTGTGAGATTGTTATGGTCTATATGTTTATATATATATATATATATATATATATATATATATATATATATATATATATATATATATATATATATATATATATATATATATATATATATATATATATATATATATATAGATAGATATATAGATATATAGATATAGATATATAGATATATAGATATATATTTTTTTTTATTTTTTTTTTTGCTGTTATGCTTTTTATTTTTACTTTTTTTTAAAGAAGAATCTTCAGAAAATCAAAATGAGGAACCTTCTGTCAAGAAAATAAAGTATTTTTTTTTAAACATTTAAAACATTTTTATCTAAAAATTTTCATATTTATAAATACATTTAAAAAATCATGCTCTCTTATTTTCACTTAAACAAATTTTCATGTTTTAGACTAGAGCTTGAAGATAAAGTTGAGAAAGTTCAACAGGCTGTTGAAGAGGAGCCTGAAACAAATGAGGAAGACGAAGAACAAGTTAAATTAAAGCTTGAGGCTGAAGTTAAAAAAGCTATTATTCCTCTAGATGAAAGAATGATTATGTTTAGTAATCTGCTTCGAGAAAAAGAGGTTCAAGGAGTTTCAGTTTATTGATCTTTTATATATAACACATAAGTATTAAATACTCAATCAGGTTTTCAGTGTCTTAATACTTTGCGCATTTAAGTTCAGAAACTAAATTATTAAATTATAAAATCATTAAATTGTTTTTATGTCCTTATTTCTGTACTTGTTCTCATTAGATGTTTCTCAATGTCTTTTTTCCAATACAATCTTGATCATCTTCTGTCTTTATCAAGCATTTTCATTTCATATGTAAAGTACACTTATAAGACATGTGTAGACGTGTGTAAAGTACTCTTTCCAATTTTTCTACTTATACATCTTTACCTACCCCACTTTCTGTGACTTTTTGCCCAAATCATCTTAATCCTGCCCTGAGAAACCTTGAAAGTGTCTCAGGGTCAAGATTAAAATAATTTGTGCATAAAGACACAAAATACTTTAACTTAAATACACTTATTCACCCAAACATTTTTTTATCTGATAAAGACAGTGGTATTGCTATATGTTTGTGTGTTTGTGTATACACACGCACTCTTGCTGTGTTTGTTTATTTTTTTAAGTTTTTTAAATTACTCAAACTATTCAAGACATTACATTCAAACTTTTAAAAAATTTTATTTTAATTTTTAGGTATCTGCATTTTCTACATGGACTAAAGAACTTCATAAGATTTTGTTTGATCCAAGGTATTTGCTTTTAAACATGCGAGAGAGGAAGCTTTGTTTCGAGAAGTACGTGAAAGTTCGTGCTGTTGAAGAAAGAAAAGAAAGGACACAAAAACTAAAGGATAAAAAAGAAGATTTTAAACGCTTACTAGATGAAGTTGTTGCTAGCGCTAAGTAAGTTTTCTTTAGTTATGCAAAATTGTTGCTAGCGTTAATTAGTTTAAAAGATGAGGTTTATTTATCATATGTATGTGTGATAATAATATATATATATATATATATATATATATATATATATATATATATATATATATATATATATATATATATATATATATATATATATATATATACACATATACATATATAAATTATGTATTCCACAAATAGAGGGCCCAATGTTCTTAAAAAACAGAGCAATAATAAATTAGTAAAAACACTTATAACATACATATGTGTGTCATAAGTGTTTTTACTAATATTTGTACATGTTTATATATAATACATGAGCAGAAAGTATATTTATCATATTATATTGACATCAAAATGTTGATTTTTTCTTTAGACTGACTTTTAGTGATTTTGCATCAAAACATTCAAAAGATGACAGATATAAAGGAATTGAAAAGATGCGAGACAGAGAGTTGCTGTTTAACGAATTTATGATTGATTTCCGAAAATATGAAAAAGAACGTTTGAAAATCCGCGAAGAGAAGGTAATGAATATATACTTAGCATGAGTGTTACGAGTGACCCGTCAAAGACAATATGTTCTGAAGAATTGGTTCGTTTATATAATTATAATATTATTATTTTTAAAACAAAAAAAGACAAGTGCATTTTAGAATTAATTCTTCAGGATATGCATTAATGCCATCACATAAAAAAAACTTATTGTTTTACATTTATCGGTTTATCTGTTTATCAAGTTGTTGAGTAATATTTACTCAAAGTAATGTTAAAAATAAGATGTTTTGCTTTTTTTGTATGGTTTTAATGTTGTTATTGGCGGTTGTGAGGCGTGTGAGAGTACGAGAGTGTGAGAAACTACAGAATAAAAAAAATGCTTGCTATCAATCTGCATTCATGTGCTTTTGCTAAAAACATCTAATCCGATAATTTTAATAGCTCTAATTCAAATTTGTACGCTTTTTTTTTGTTCTGTAGTTTGAATAATTTCAATCTACATTTGACATATCATTCGATAAAATGTTCTAGATGTTATTATGTGTTATAGATGATCTTTTAACTGATTTGTTTGTCACATAGCGCAAAGAGGTTTGCAGGATACTTTGTGAATTGATTTAAAGGTAATATTTTTATGTTTACAACAAGCGCTTCACGTCGTCATTTTATACTTAAGACGTTTTTCTTTAATCCGCCTTAATTTTGCACAAGACGTTATGTCATTGACGTTTAATAATGTCAAGACCGTTTTCTTTAATCCGCATAGTGAGAGCTCAAACAACCCAGCTGATCACGGCTGAAAACATCCGAACATTAATCATTGGTAATTAAAAAAGGGTTTAAAAACAATTTTTTTTTTCAAACAGGTTTTTAACAACATTAAAGATTTCGAACTCTGTTAAAGGTAGGTCTTTGTAAATTTGTAGCTGGTTTTTATAGTTTACTTCTTTATTTTCCATAGGTTCGAATAGGTTTTCTGGAACTTCTTGGAGAACTAAATAACTTAGAGGAAAGCTCCCAGTGGAAAAAAGTCAAATCTTCCATTGAACATGATAAAAGATATCAACTGGTGGCCAGTTCAACAAAAAGGGAGCAATGGTTCTATGATTATGTTAAAGAAATCAGTGTAAGATTTTATATTCATATCTATAATACAAACAAATCAATAAATTAAATATTTGAAACATTAAAAGTATAAATAAAACTTCTATTTTTAACTTCTTCTATTTTTAACTTTTTATTACTATGATTTTTTTTTTTAATTCTAAATGCTTAAGTTAGACTTAGGCTCCATATTTAAATGATATAACGATGCACTTTAATTACGGTATTATTGCATTTTGAATTGTTTTGTTATTGTACCTATTATTTTTACATTGATACGATTGTTAGTCATTTTCTCAATCATGGAGTATTAAAGTAAATCAAATTATATAAAAATACGATTTGTGATAAAATATTTACATTCTTTTTACATAATGAGATATTAAAGTAAATAAAAAATATTATTATATAGGCGTATGCTTTTACATAGTGATTAACAAATATTTTTTTTTTTTATCTGTTTAATATAAATTTTAGACAAAGCGAACACGTCCTGAATTAGAAAAAATTGCAGTTGCAGAAGAACCCATTCCTTCAGTAGTGCAGAAATCCCCTCCTGTCCATAATGCTATTACAGAAAAAAATGATCGCATTGAAGCTAGCATACGTAAACGCGAAGCTGAAGTACGAGCACATAAAGAAATAATTGACAAAGATAATGAAAAAGAACGAGGATTCCATCTACATGAAAAAGCTATGCAGCATTTCAAAGCTCTTCTTGCTGATATGGTATTGATTTGTGGGTGTTTTTTTTTCCTGCTGCAATGTTGGTTTGTGTTATTTTTTTGTTTTTGTTTTTTTGTTTTCATGGCTTCCATTTTGATTATATTTTCAAGGTGTTTTCATCGAAGAGATCTTTTTGATTTTATTAACTATTGTACACTAGGTTCGTGATACACATTACTCGTGGAAAGAAACTCGCCGCTCGCTTCGTCGAGATCCGCGTTGGGCTGCACTTGATATACTGGACAAAAGTGAAAAGGAAGGTTTGTTTAACGAACACGTGTTTGGGATAAAAGAAAAGAGAAAGAAAGCTTTCAGGAAAATGTTGGATGAAGCTGACGTAATTAAGTTCATACTAAATTGTTCAAGTAACTAAGTTTTATGTTAGTCCTGGTGATTAATCAAATATCTACATTTTTTATTTTTATTATTGTTACTTTAAATAGATACCGTTAGATGCTCACTGGAGAGATGTTCGAAAAAAAGTAAAGGACGATCCTAGATACGCAAAATTTGGAACAAGTGAGCTGGTGAGTGTTGCATCGTTTTTGTTTTTGTTTTTCGTTTGTTTTTTTTTACTATTATTTTTGAAAAGCACTGTCAAAAAAATGAATTTTTTTATTTCACTTTAGAGGGAAGAGGAATTTGAAGCCTATCTCCGTGAAAGAGTTACAGCAGCACGCACGGACTTTAGAGAACTTCTTCGCGAAACTAAACTAATTACTTACAAGTGAATTTTACGCTTTACTCCTTTTTTTATTTTTTTTATTTTTTAATACAGCAATAAATGTTTATAATGACAATTTATTTTAATAGCTAAATATTTATTTTTAGATCAAAGAATTTATGCGAAGAAACCAATCATATGAGAGACATTCACGAAATACTGAAAGTAAATTTTTTATTTCTCTCTTAAATTTAGCATATTAATCCTGAACAATTAAATTAAAGATTATAAGTTTATTTTTGCAAAAACTTTTTAGAAAGATAAGCGATATGATAATATGGCGACTTTGGAGAAAGAACGTGAACGCTTGATTATAAGCCATATAGACGATCTCCACAAACGAGGGCCGCCACCGCCTCCAACCGCAACAAACCCCTCTGCAAGATACAAAAAAGATTGAATGGGCTATTCACACAAAAAATAGTTTTTTTTTATCATTATTTTATGTATTATCTTCAATGGAAATATTCTAATTCTTATCCTATTCTTAATTCTTATTATATTTCATCTCAATCAAACCGAACTACTTTGCATTCAAATTATCTATAGCAATCGGTACGCTTCCGAATGAGGATAAAAATAAATATACGATTTTAATCTCATAAGCAACTGAAAATTTCCGTATCAAAGTAGTTTTTAATCAATATCTAAAGTTATCAAGTATTTTTTAATTAATATCCAAAGTTGCTTAAAAGTTGTTTAATTCTTTAAGCTTTTTTTAATTACAACAATCTAAATCTTCAAAAATTGTTAGAAACTTCTAGTAACCTGGAATCCCGTTTATAGTAGCTTGACTAACAGTTGAATGGTTTTATTTGTCGCAATTGTTTTTGAATTGATTGACCGGCTTGAAGACATAAACGAAATCGGGACCTACAACCAGGCACTATAAGCTAGTACAGAAAATTGTGTTGAGGTAAATTTCTGATTATACTACTGTGAGCTCAGTGTTAAGTACTTCGATGACCGCTAACAAGGTCATTAACTGTGACCAGGTTAAGAGAAAGTTTTTTCCATCTAAACTACTGTAAAGTTCTTGTGAATTTTAAAATGTTACATTAAGTCATTTCTTGACCTGTGCTCATATGAAGTAGTATGCCTACAACAAAATCACCCTTAATACGCATTTAGGTAACCCTCTCCCCAAGGAGGTATAAGATGCGTACAATTGAAGGGAGTGTTAAAGGCAGCGTAACAGATTGAATTTCACGATTTAAAATAATCACTAATGCGTTTTGTAACAGAAATAATTTTAATATTTAAATAAGTCTTTTAAGATAACATGACAAATAATTAGAAAAGAAACAAACGAAACCAACAAGTTATACAAAAAATCATGGTTTCTGAAATATAAACTTTAAGTAAAAAAAAAAGCAGTTGTTATTAGAAAAAAAATGCTTGTCAGTTCTATTCTTAAATGCGTTAAATGACGGAGACTTTTTGCATGCTGACGGCAAGTTGTTCCAATCATTGACAATACGATTTGTAAAAAAATTGTGACGAGTATTATATGTGAATTCACGCATTAGGATGTTGGAAGATGATCTGCGAATTAGTGGACTATAGTAAACGACCGGGGCTAGGTTTGATAACACATAACCATGACCAGGGCCAAACCTAGCCCCCGGTCAAAGCCCCGTTCGTTTACTAGTGGATTATGCCAATTAATAATCTCAAAACCGTTTTCTAGCTTAAACTGTTGGATCAAGTCGCCACGTCTCCTGCGAGTTTCCAAAGTAGTAAAATTGAGCCGCCAACACCTTTTAGCCTAAGATAATCCTATTAAATCATGAGGTACTTTTGTTACTTTGTGCTGAATTTTTTCAATTTCTTAGATGTCACCTTTTAAGTAAGGACTTTTAAGTAAGAATAGCGAATTCCAGATGCAGCCTAACATACATAGTGTATAATTTACTCCAAAGCTTCATATCTCTTGATCTAAATGTTTTTTTTAATAAGCCAAGTATCATATTCGCTTTACGTGTTGCAACCTGTATGTGTTGATTCCATTTTAGATCATTAGATATAAAGATACCCAGGTCTCTCTCAAAATCCATTGCCTTGAGAGTAAGTGATGTATTTCCATCATTCATTGCGTATTCATGATTGCTATTTCCATAACCAAAGTGCATAACTTTACATTTCGGAACATTGAATTCCATTAGCCATTCCTTTGACCATTCTGTGACAATGTTTAAATCATTTTGAAGGATCAGGCGATCAGCATCGTGAAACTCAGGTCTTAATTCTTGTAAAAGAACTAAGACCTGAGTTTCACGATGAATATCTATGCTGATAACACGACCTTGTGTTGTCAGCATAGATTCTATGAACTGATTTTATCTATCCGTTAAGTCGTTTATATAAAGGACAAATAATGTTGGACCAAGTATAGACCCTTGAGGAACCCCGCTTAGAACATCGTTCCAGTCGCTAGAGTGTTCACCTAAAACAGATCGCTGTTTTCTACTAATCGAAAATGACTCAATCCATTTAAGAACATTGCCATCAATTCCATATGCTTTCAATTTATGAAGTAGTCTACGCACAGTGGGCCAGTGACTGGGCAAAAGTATAAAAACCAAAATTAGAATTTTGATGTCTAAATGGTTTGAAACCATTATAAAGATATTATAAAACAATTCAAAACCGTTTATATACACTTAAAGTTTTAATGAATATACTAATGCTGTTATTGAAGTAGATGCGAATGTAAATTAGAAAAAAAAAAGTTGTAAAGAGAAAATGTTGTTGAAAAAATCGATAGAAATAAATAACATTTACATAAAATATTGCGCTTTTATACTCAGATATTTTAAAGCTTATATATGTTTTTACGGTAAGTAATTAACATAATTATAGCAATTTTAAATATGCTCAATATGTTATACTTTAATGTCTAACTTTTGCTTTTAATTGATAATATATTTTTTTATTGCTACATCTTGCTTTTATACTCAGATATTTTAAAGCTTATATATGTTTGCTTTAATAATTTCATGAGTAGGACCGTTTAGTATGAGTAAGACCGTATGTTACACGTTTTTTAAAATTTTGTGTAAATATATAAAAAAAATTTTGAGCGCAATTATAGATTTTTTGTTACGTAAAAGAGTTCAAACGTAAAAGAAAACCAAAGTGGCGCCTTGTTGCAGCCAGATTTCTGATTAGTCAGAAATTCGCTTCTCTATTTCGTATTGTTGTCCTTATTTGTAGAACAAAGTAATATCCAAAAATATTAAATTTACTAGATCAAATAAATTCTCTTAAAACAAACAAACAAACCTTGTTGTTCAATTAATAGGGTATATATTAATAAATATATATTTTTTTATATATACCCAATTATTTTATTGGATACCCACATAGGTATCTTATAAAAAATAGTTTTTATAGGATACTCTAAAGGACCTTTTGATTAGGACTACCTTTAATTCCTAAAGGTAACTTAGAGATCTAATAAACTACATAATCATCTTATGAGTCTAGTAGAAATCCAATCTTTATTTTACAATGTTGAAAAAAATAATAAACGACTTATAAAAGATCCATAGGATTACCAAAACATAACATCATAAAAAATTTGATATCATAATATCAAAATTATATATGACATATAAAAATCCCATGGGATTAAAAAAACATAACAACAAAAACTAATTTTTAACTAATACAAATTTATTCTTATAGTTGTCCTATAGATCTTGAATCTATAGTGTCCTAGAAGGAAACCTCTAATTCTTATTGGAGCTCGGTAATAATTCTATAGTAGTTCCTACTACATATCATATAAAACCTATCAGATCCTAAACAACCTTTTGACTAAGGTATGGCAGTTCTATTGTTCTAATAGAAATCATATAAAACTTTTTTTAACAAGCAACCCATTTCTCTTTTTTTGAATTTAAGTGAACTTTTCTTTAGATAAGAAAAGCCACCTTATATATATAAAAATTTGGAGCTGATGAATTTATTTTCCCAAGCGATAGGAAGAATATAACTCCAAAGTAGACTTAAATAAGATCTAATGATGTTTAATACACTTAGAGGGTTTTCGCTTATTTAGTAAAGTGTAGTTTTTTGTGAGCCATTGAACATTGTAAAAGTAGGTAAGAGTACGTGTTGAGATAAAAACTCGTCAGCTTACATATTAATGAAAATGTGTCATGGGCTATTATCTGGGGCGAGCACATTGACTGACCCATCTGGAGTCCATATTATGTAAGATAGTTAAAATAAATAAACTATATAAATACTATTTTAAATTTCTATTATATATATATATATATATATATATATATATATATATATATATATATATATATATATATATATATATATAATATATATATATATATATATATATATATATATATATATATATATATATATATATTGAACGTCGTAATAGCATAAAATAAGTAAATATTTTAAAAAATAACACAATGTTTTTTATTCTTGGCATGTTTCTTAAAATTTATTTACATTTTCAAAAGATTATTTTACAATAATAAAAAACTCTGAAATAAATATTAAAAAGTAGAAGTCTTTATTGAGAAATATTAACGGACAAAAAATATTTGGATAGAAAAGAATCAGACTCCAAAATAACTGGAGCAAACATTTAGGATATAGGTAAATGCAAAAATATCACAAATATTTTTAATTTATGTTAAACTTGAATTAAAAAATATAATATAAATGTTTCATCAAATTTGATTAACATAATTTTAGCATTTATTTTCGCCTTAAGCTGTCGAATTTCAAGCAACAAAAGACAATTGAGAAATTGGCAACAAAAATTCCAATAATTCAGAAAAATTTTACTTAAGTTTGAAAAAAAATTACTTACATATAACCAGGGCTTCTCAAAAGAAATTGGGTCACATTCTCATGCAAGAAGTTGTCGAATTACTGCAAATAGAATATGTTTAATTTGGTGCTCAGAAATCTTACTTTCAGTTGAAGAAACATATAATCTTCAACTTCTGCTGGAGTTTATTGTTGGAGTTTATGCGCCACTTTGGTTTAAAATCAAAGTAAAGTGGAAGTGGACTGAAGGGCCTAGCCATATACTCAAGCAATTAAAACTTCTTTGTCATCAAAGTTAAAGACATTGTAATGCCCTATGTTTTATCATGTTCATGGAATGCTCTTAAGTGAAAATGTTCTTCAAGCATTGTTATTTAGTCTAGAAAAAACAGAAAGAAAATTTGCAGTTAGAACAATTTTAAAATTAAGAGGAGATTCAGAATACAAAAACACTAATGTGAGAAGTAGAAAACATCGTATACATAATGAAAATGCTGATTCACTTTTTCATCTAATTAATTGGAGTTTGGACGTACATGAACCTTTACTTACATGTTTATTGTCAAAGGATAAACTTTTAAAATACAATGATACCCCGAAGTAAACTTGTATACATTAAATAGATTTTTTTTTATTTTATGACATTTTTAACCAATAAATTTATAACCCTTCAGAAGTTTCTGAACTTCAATTTGCGAATTATTGTAGGAGCTGTTTATTATTTATATTCGTTTTCTTTTAAGGTGGTACCCCTTGAAAAAAGCTATTTTCTTTAATAGTAATAGCGAATTGATTTAATATCATTTTTTATATACGATTGAAATAAGTACGAATTTAAAAAGTATAATTTTATAACATAATGCGCATTTTTTAAAGCTGAATCAGCAATTTTTTACAGTTTTATGAGCAAGTTTAGAAGAAACTTAGGACACACTAATTTTAAAACAACAAATGCATATAATATGAAACTTACATATAATATGAAACATTATGAGTTTTAAAACCTGTCAATAGATGAATATCTATGGACAGGTTTTAAAACTCATAATGGCAGTCAACGTAAAAAAATACGCTTTTAAAACCCTCTATCCAAATACAAAATTAAAATAAATGAAATCAAATAAAGATTTATTAATTTCTTCCCACTGCGTTTTTAGGTACATGTTTGAAAAATGTTTTCAAAAAATTTCAAGTCATAAAGTTTAATATTTATGAAAATATGAGATTCGAAAAACTTTAAATTGCATGAAAATCCTAGTTCGCAAAAAAACTTAAATACAAACAAAAACAATACAAACTTTTACTCTAAAATCCCCTTAAAAAGACCCCTCAAATAATATATCATGGGAAAAAGTATAGAATGACGTTTAAAAAGTATATATATATACAGTTTTGATTTTTTTTCATGTTTTCTTTTCTGTAGGATGCTGGAAACTACCAGCATCCTACAGCAAAAACGGTAGACTTACTTATACGTTTTTGTATGACCTTATGAAGAGTAGCACCCAAAATTATGCTTTATTTTAATGTCTATATTATGTCTAATTGTTTTTTGATGATTGAATCCCCATTGGACTAAAAAAAAAGGAAAAGGTGGGAATTTGATGAGTTTATACTAAAGCTTACATTTTTCAGAAGCTCTGCGCCAACACAAGCCATACTTTTAAAGAGAAAAAAAATTATTCACGTTTCTTCCAATATCCTATTACATAATTAAATTATTACGCTCTCTACTATTTCTAACAGTTATAAAAATTTTTTTTCTTGTAAAATCCATAATGGTAGACAACTTTTCTAACGCCTACAGTGTTTGTATGACCTTAAGTAAAGTAGTTTGTATGACCTTAAGTAAGTATTTTGGTAAGGGGATCCATTTAATCAACTTTCTAATGCTTTTTTTGAGTATTGTATGTTATTGTATTTCGAGTTTTTGCATGTTTCGAGTATTATTTGTTAATAACTTCTCGCGTTTCGAATATTGTATATTTAATAATTTCTATTGCTTTTTTTGAGTATTGCGTGTAATTTTAGGCTTCAAAATTTTTTTTTTTTTTTATATATGTTTACACATACATATATAAATGCACACACACACACACTCACACACACATACATATATAAACACACATACTCATCAATACATACATCTTGTATATTATTTAATGTATAAATAAATTTTCCGTTTTTTTTTTTTTTTGATATAAAGTTTTAGATTTATAAATATTTGAATTTTTATTCTTTTATACATTTATAATAAAGAATATAATCACCATTTCAATAAGTATAAAAAAACAAAACAAATAAAAAGTAGACTAGTTTAAATAAAAACTTAGTATCTGATAGAAGATTTAATGATCTTGTCGCCAGCATCATAAAACCTTATGATTAAATATAACTTAAGCCTCCTAATAAACATAAACAAATAAATATGACAAATTTCAAAAACAAAAGAGCGTGTTAATATAACCCTTACCCTGAAAAAATGATGTTACAGTAACTGAAGTAAACATAATTAGGGCTATTTCGAACCTAAAATTAAAAAAATCTCCTGACTCTTTCGGTATCTCAGCAGAACATTTGAAATACGCAAATTGTGATACTTTAACAAAATGGCCCCTCAAATTTTTTAAATACTCCATTATTTATGGACGGACATCAATATCATTAATAACGTCAATTATTGTACCCCTTGTTAAACCGTACAAAATATCTTTAGATAGCCCGAGCAGCTATCGTGGTATAAGCATTATACCAATTTTTACAAAGGCTCTAGAATACCTAATCCTCATTACATGTTCGGATATTAGAGATAGTCACCCCCTTTCACCCCCTACAGTTTAAATTTAAATGCTAGTTCATTCTAGTTGATAAATTATATTTCGATAAAAAATTACCACTCTGTATAGTTAGCACTATCTCTTCGTTAAATTACAATAGTAGTGCAACAGTCTCATATCTCTGTTGTAAATCAAACTCTTTTCTTCTAAAGCAAGGAAGAAGACAAGGGTTGATTCTTTAACCTCACTTCTATAACATTTACACTGAAAGTCCTCTTGAATCTATTAAAAGCCAAGGTATTGTCGGAACATCTATATACGGTATCTGTACTGGTGTGGTATCATATGCGGATGGTATCATACATTTAGGCTCTTCTCTCTCTAGTCTCAAAAAGCTGATAAAAAGATGGAATATTTACAGTAAATTAAATTGTATTAAAATAAATGCCGAAAAAACTGAGTTCTTGATTTCAGGTAAAGCACAGATACAAACCAATACTATAACAGTTTCTAGTAATTAAAAAAATCTTCAGAATAAACTTAGACATCTGGGATTCCATGGGACATAAAACATTTACTTATTGGTGCACTCAGTTATACAAATGTTGATGTAAAATCTCAAACTTTAGAGCGTCGTTCAAACTTTTATTCAATCTGGAATCCGGTTTGCCCGCCCAATTTCTATTCCCTATATATATAAACTATTTGCAGTCATTATCTTAACTTATGGTATGTCAAAATAATCTGCTTTGATGAAAAAGGTGAATGTAATTAGAAAAACTATACAAATTCGCTATTTAAAATCCAGGAAATTTCAAAAAGTTTTAAACAAAATAAATTAAACTTATTTCTTCGTCTTATTAATAATAAAACAACTGCAGAATTATCTTTTCACAACTAAAACACCCTTTTTTTAAAAAAGGGTGCGATACCCAAACATCAACTCGAAAAAGAGGTTCCACTGGATGTTTAGCATTAGCACGAAAAAAATATAGTCAACTGGTATTACTACAGTCTACAGCTAATCTAAGTAATAACAATTTATGATATTTTTGTATTACAAAATTCTACGTGACTACATCAAGTAAGATGAACTGATTGTGATAATTAACTTTGTAATTAACTTTGTAATACAGAAATAGCTATATGTAAAGATGTCTTTTCAATAACTTATAATTATGATAATATAAAATATTATAATAATTATCACAATTATACATTTTTAAATAGGCATACTTTGTGTATTATATTTTGCTACTTTCCTGTTAAGGTTAAAGCTTTTTTGATGATTTAAACTCTTCTGTTAGTAACGCCTAACAAGGCAATAAAGGCTTTGAAGCAGACTTTCTGTTCTACATAGGTTCCATCATGCATGATAAGAATAGCTAAATTTATAAAATTGGGCTTCCCCTTCACGACGAGTAGGTCTTCTCTTAAACACTTTCTAATGTATTTCTAAATGTAGACATGAAAATAAGTTCCTTTTAAAAAATTACAAAAACAAATGACCAGTCTAAATTTATCCTAATTCTAAAGAATTATTTTCATGATTTTTTAATTATCTAATGTAGTTGATTCAACTTCCTGGTTGCAAAATACTACAGTTATTACATAATTATTATAACAATTCCCAACTTCCTGTGAAATAATTTTTCTATAATTTGAAAATTTTTTTATGTTTAGACATTCTTCCTGATGAACCTACTGATGGTGAAACACAGTGTTGAAGTAATCAAAAGTTAGATAAGTGTTTTTACTAATTTATATATACAGTATCGGACAAAACGAGTGCAACCAAATAATGTTAATTTAGTTTCTTTATATAAAAGTGCTGCATTTTTTCAATTTAGAGAAATAACTATGTTTAGAATTTATTTTTTTAGAATTTATTTATTTATTTAGAAATAAATATGTTTAGAAATAACTGTTTAGAGACAAAGCTCTTCAAGTTTTATTCATGACAAAGTTCATTATTTGTACACGAAAATTAATAAATTAATCAAAAGTATTAAAAAAAGTTGATTTCTTTCTGGACAAAACAAGTGCAACTCGACAAAATGATGACCAAGCTGTATTTCGCTATCAATATTTCGTGGCGAATCCTTTGTTGTCGATCACAGCCTTGCATCTTCGAGGCATAGATTAGATCAGGTGATCAACGAAACTTTGTGGAATCGCTGCCCAGGCCTTTTGGATTTGTTCAAACAGTTGATCCTTATTACGAACACCTTCACGATTAATTCTGCGGTTGACGATCTCCCACAGGTTCTCGATAGGGTTGAGATCCGGAGATTGTGGCGGCCAATCCATCACCGATAGGTGGTTGTCTTGAAACCACTGCTTGACTACTTTTGCAGTGTGTTTCGGATCGTTGTCTTTCTGAAAAACCCATTTTATTTGCATATTCCATTCAGCATGAGGTAACATAACATTTTTCAAGATATTTTTATACATGAAACGGTCCATTATCCCATCGTTTCGATGTATTAGACCTAGGCCGTTAGCAGAAAAACACCCCCAGACCATTACATTGCCTCCACCGTGCTTCACGGTCTTATGGCAGTAACGTAAATCGAGGCGCTTTCCGGCCGGTCGACGTACACGGCAAATGCCATCGCTCCCAATGATGTTGAACTTCGATTCATCACTGAACAGGACAGTTCAACATTTTTGCACATTCCAGTCAATATGAGATGTAGCAAACAGGAGTCTTTTCTTCTTGTTTTTTAGTGAAATCAGCGGTTTCTTTGCAGGGCGTCGAGAAAACAATCCGGCTTCAACAGCACGTCGTCTGATTGTTCGGTCCAATACAGGCAGCTCTAATTGCTTTTGTATCTCGACTGATTATATCCAGGGATCCTTCTTGAAGGATCTAACGATCATAGAATCCTCTCTAGAAGTGGTGGAACGCGGTCTTCCACCTTTGTTATCTGCTGCCAACTTATCCGTAGAACGATATTTGGAACAGTCTTGGTACGGTCCATTTTTTCACGCGATATTCATCACAAATATTTTTTTGTGACATTCCACTTACGCAATCGCCAGTAATTTTCTTTCTTAGTTCCAATCCAAGACTGTCGGGAGCCGTTTTTGCACTTGAAGTCATAAAAAAAATAATAATAAATAATCACGCTTCTCAAAGCTTACCGTATTACATTTACCTTGTGATGATACAATAATGCTCTGTGGAACACAACGTCTTGGTTGGATGTGGACTGTATTGATGTAATGAAACACTTGTTGTATTTCACTTCTTGTATTGATGTTGTTCGATAAAATACTTTGATAAAACTCACTTCGATAAACTGTCTTGATAATACTGACTGATTGACTTCCATATACTGATTGAATTACATGTCGATTTACATGTCGCTTATATAGTAAAATGAACCTGTGTGAACCTGTTCTGGAAGATTCTAGATGCTTCTTTTCGATGCTTCTGGGAGCTTTTGGATGCGTCTGGATGCTTCTGAATGTTTCTGGATACTTCTGGATGCTACTGGATGCTTCCAGATGCTTCTTCTGGAAGCTTCTGCATGCTTCTGGAAACTTCTAAATACTTCCTTTAATTATTAAAAAACTTCTGTGACGTTGACACGGACCAGACTTCAGAAAATGAAACAAACCAAAAAAGTTGTACTTGTTTTGTCCGCTGCAAAATGGCACTCGTCAACAAAATTCTGCTTGTGTGCTGTCACCTGTCAGCTGATTGCTCATGTCATGGCATGCTATGACTCTAGACTCCTGAACTGTTTGCTGTGGTAGTATAGTTCGTTTCGTTTTTAAGGCATGTAAAATCAGGAACACTTTTTAGCATTGTTCGATGTTGGTTGCAAATGTTTTTTCCAATACTGTATATATATATATATATATATACATATATATATATATATATATATATATATATATATATATATATATATATATATATACATATATATATATATATATATATATATATATATATATATATATATATATATATATATATATATATATATATATATATATATAATAGGTGTATGCATATGAAACCGCTGTTTAAAATAAGACAAGTTAATTTTCTTTTTAAGACAAAATTAATGTATGGATGATTATGTGTGTGAAACTACGTTCAATTTGCTTTAAATATCATAGTTTTTAATTTGATTTTATTCATATCTAGATAATTTTATACATCTTTCAAAATGAACAACTTTGTGCCTTCAAATATGCATTTGCGGGAAGTATTACTTCACTATTTTATTTTAAAGAAAGCTGCTGCAGAAAGTCATCGTTTGCTTGTAGAAGCTTATTCTGACCATGCTTTATCTGAAACAACTTGCAGAGATTGGTTTAGAAGATTTAAAAGTGGCGATTTCGATCTTGACAACAAGGAACGTGGTAAACCTCCAAAAAAATTTGAAGATTCAGAATTGCAAAGTTTATTGGACGAAGACGATGCTCAATCCCAAGAACAATTAGCAGAAGAGTTGAATGTTGATCAGGCAACAATTTCAAGACGTTTACAAGCTCTCGGTAAAATGAGAAAGGAAGGAAAATGGGTTCCACATGAATTGAAAGAACGTGATATTGAAAGGCGTTTAGTGACATGCGAAATGTTATTGAATCGTTTTGAAAGAAAGTCTTTTTTGCATCGAATAGTGACTGGAGATGAAAAATGGATTTATTTTGACAATCCAGTCCGCACAACACATTATGTTGACCCAGGCGCACCTGTAAAATCAACACCAAAGAGGAATATTCATGGAAATAAGGCTTTGCTGTCTATTTGGTGGGATCAGATTGGTGTGGTATACTATGAGTTGCTAAAACCTAAAGAAACAAATGATGGGCCACTTTACAGACTCCAATTATTCCGTTTAAGAAAAGCATTAGAAGAAAAACGACCCGAATATGCTGAGAGACACGATAAAATAATTCTTCAACATGACAATGCTCGTCCTCATGTTTGTAAAGTTGTTCAAACAGCGTTGAAAACTATCGGATGGGAAGTCTTATGCCACCCGCCGTATTCACCAGACCTTGCTCCATCAGATTACTATTTATTCCGATCAATGTCACATGGCTTGGCAGATCAGCACTTCTCGAATTATGAAGAGGTCAAAAAATGGCTCGATGATTGGATAGCTTCTAAACCTGAGAAATTCTATTGGGATGGAATTCATAAGTTACCAAAAAATTGGCAAAAAGTCGTAGAAAATAATGGAAATTACATTCAAAGAAATATAAATAAAACATCTCCAAAACAAACGTTCTAATTCAAAGAAAAAACAGCGGTTTCATATGCATACACCTATTATATATATATATATATATATATATATATATATATATATATATATATATATATATATATATATATATATATATATATATACTATTTTTAAAAGGTAAAAAAAAGGAACAACATCGAAACAATTACGAAAAAGGAAAAAAGGAATAATGCCAAAAATCAGGAATAATGCCGAAACGCATCTTAGGAATAGTTTCAAAAATCTAGCTAATCAAAACAAACAATTTTAGTTTGTTTGGTTCAAAATGTTAGAAAATATGTTTTGTGGTCTTGATTTTTGTGAAATTGAAGAAGAAAGAAAAAATTCGTGCATTATTTGGTATGGAGACTATGGTTTTACTCGTGACAAAGTCTACAAAGACAAAATTCATCTCAAGTGTCGTTTTTGTTAGCTCTATGAAATGCAAAGGAAGAGCGTGCACTTTTGAACAGAAACTTTTTTTAACTGGTGCACATGATTGTGGTTCAAAATCAATAGACATGCAAGTTTTGCAAGCCAAGTCTGCAATCAAAAGAAAAGCTGAATCCACCTCTGAAGATCTGCACATTTTGTTTCGAAATACTGTTCCAGGAGCACCTTGAGAATTGCTGGAAACCTCATTTTTCTTATGCTTGTTTCAACATTAAGGAAAAGGAGACAAGTAAATAAGCCCCCTAAGCTTAAATCTCCAATGGCTTATAATTCTTGATGACAGGAATTCTCATTGACATGGCGATGTTTTCATTGGATCTGTTGAGTCTGGCAAGGATATGGCATTATTCTTTGAAGAACAACTTGCAATATCCAGGCAAAATATGCAACAAACTGCTTTGTTAATGGGACTTTCAGGTGATCTTTTTTTATTAAATTTCTTAGTACATCACTCAATTATTCACTAAAGTAGCAATGTTTCATGATTATGAAAAGCTACAATCAAATTTAAAAAATATGTGTGTGTAAAGTAGCACAAAAGAATGTGTTACTTCATTATAAATGCTCATTTTAAAAAAAAGTTAAATTTGAATTAAATATTTAAGCATGATTCCACGAATGGAAGAAGGAAAATGATATCAACTTTGAATAATTTTAGTGTAGTATTCAAAAACACTTGAAGGTCCTTTTCCTGCGCTTGACCAACACAACCTAGATGATCCATGGCTCTGGGGGTAATCAATATCTGTGGCATGTGCACTTATGACATCAAAGTAAGAATTGCTGTACAAATCTGTACTTGCTAAGACTAAAGATGTGCTCGAAATGGAACCTCAGAACGTGATGTCAGACTTTGAGCTCAAAATTCAAAATGCTCTGAAAGAGACATGGCAATCAAGCAAATATATAGATGCAGGTGACCAATATTTAAATATAATTTCACTACAGCAACTAAGGGATTGTCTTTAATTCTACCAAAAGATTTAACAATGATAAAAAAATGCAATAATATTGCAATAGACTTAAAAGTAAGGGTCGGTCTCCCAAAATACTCCAATGATGATAGCAATAGTTTCTTATTCATGCTATTTTTGTATATTATTTTTCATTAAAAATATTTTAATTCAAATTTCATTAAGTTAATATTATGTTGCAAATTTTTTGATTACTTTTTTGAGACGCTGATAAATGCTTAAAAGATATGTTTTTCCTGTCGACTACTCTACCACTCCATCAACTATTCTACCACTCTATCATATAAATTAAAATTACCAATGTAGCCACTTCTGACCGTAATAGATGCTGATGTTTTATCTCTCTCTCTTTCAGATTCCATTATAAAAATGCCATCAATTGACAACTCACTGTCATAGGAATTCAGAGAGAGTACAGGCATCTCCCATTGCTGAAAAAATGGGCTCGTAAAGTGATAGGTTTCTGCATGCTCTTACCAGAAAATTTTTTAGGATCATGGGGCTTACGTCTTAGAGCTAGCCCAGTTTGCTGGTGAAGGTAAAACCAAGCTGCTGTTGTGTTTAAAGATATTTTAAAAGATACTAGCTAGAGCTGGCTATACCTGAAGGGTTCAGTGTCTTTTCCCTCAACAACAAACAAACTACAACTCTGAAGCTTTAAATAGAAGATTGAAGTTAACTATGGGAAAGCTGCATAAAGACTTCTGGAAGTTCATGTGTTTGCTCTTGGAACACATGCTTCAGCATACTTTTCACGAGCTTCAGAAGCTGGCAAACATTCTGCCAATACGGAGAGATCAGCGCGACTACCGCGCCATTGAGAAGACAAAGGCATATAAGCAGAAATTGTTGAGTGAAGAGGAGTCTACTTAGCGTTTCTTCAGGGCAGTTGCCTACTTGTTTCAAAGTTTTCGTGTGAGGTAAATACTTTTATTTCATAGACAAGAGAGAGAGAGAGAGAGAGAGAGAGAGAGAGAGAGAGAGAGAGAGAGAGCATTTAAAGCATTTATTTTTGTTCATAAAAAATTGTTTCAAAACAATTTTTTGAAAATTTTTTCACAAATTTATATCACTTTTATTTTCATAAAAAATAGACTATATCAGTTTTGCATTAAAATTTTTTTAGGCACGATAAAGACTTGGATCTGAGAATCAAGAAGAAGAGAATTCAGACAGATAGCAACCCAAAGTGTCTTATCTGCCTTTTAAATAATAGAAATGCATTAGTAATGGCTTGCAGACATTTTCTTTTCTGCATTCCATGCATTGGTCAAGTTCAAATCAGCTAAACACCACACTGCCCAAGTAACAGTGGACCAAATGAAAAAGTCATTGAACCTTTCATTTAATATTTTGTATTAAAAATGATATACATGATGATTTCGCAGATTTAATGAAAGTTGAGTAAAATAAACAACTATTTTGTCCATCATTTGTTGACTTGCATTTTTGATTTTTCTTTATAACAAGTTCAATCTGATTTCGAAATAATTCCTGAAATTAGATTTCGAAATAATTATTTTTCTTCCATTTCAAATAGTTCCTCAAATAAGATTTTGAAATAATTCCAAATTACAATTTTCAAAATAGCTCCTAGATTTTTGGCAACGAAATATATTTCAAGTAGAAAATTCGAAATATTTCGAAAAAAAGAGATTTCGAAACAGTTCCTATTATTCGGCACAATTCCACTTTTTGTATTTGGAGATAATTCTTTTCTTCGATTTCGAAACAGGTAATGCTACCCATGTATATAATATATATATATATATATATATATATATATATATATATATATATATATATATATATATATATATATATATATATATATATATATATATATATATATATATATATATATATATATATATATATATATATATATATATATATATATATATATATATACAGTATTGGAAAAAACATTTGCAACCAACATCGAACAATGCTAAAAAGTGTTCCTGATTTTACATGCCTTAAAAACGAAACGAACTATACTACCACAGCAAACAGTTCAGGAGTCTGGAGTCATAGCATGCCATGACATGAGCAATCAGCTGACAGGTGACAGCACACAAGCAGAATTTTGTTGACGAGTGCCATTTTGCAGCGGACAAAACAAGTACAACTTTTTTGGTTTGTTTCATTTTCTGAAGTCTGGTCCGTGTCAACGTCACAGAAGTTTTTTAATAATTAAAGGAAGTATTTAGAAGTTTCCAGAAGCATGCAGAAGCTTCCAGAAGAAGCATCTGGAAGCATCCAGTAGCATCCAGAAGTATCCAGAAACATTCAGAAGCATCCAGACGCATCCAAAAGCTCTCAGAAGCATCGAAAAGAAGCATCTAGAATCTTCCAGAACAGGTTCACACAGGTTCATTTTACTATATAAGCGACATGTAAATCGACATGTAATTCAGTCAGTATATGGAAGTCAATCAGTCAGTATTATCAAGACAGTTTATCGAAGTGAGTTTTATCAAAGTATTTTATCGAACAACATCAATACAAGAAGTGAAATACAACAAGTGTTTCATTACATCAATACAGTCCACATCCAACCAAGACGTTGTGTTCCACAGAGCATTATTGTATCATCACAAGGTAAATGTAATACGGTAAGCTTTGAGAAGCGTGATTATTTATTATTATTTTTTTTATGACTTCAAGTGCAAAAACGGCTCCCGACAGTCTTGGATTGGAACTAAGAAAGAAAATTACTGGCGATTGCGTAAGTGGAATGTCACAAAAAAATATTTGTGATGAATATCGCGTGAAAAAATGGACCGTACCAAGACTGTTCCAAATATCGTTCTACGGATAAGTTGGCAGCAGATAACAAAGGTGGAAGACCGCGTTCCACCACTTCTAGAGAGGATTCTATGATCGTTAGATCCTTCAAGAAGGATCCCTGGATATAATCAGTCGAGATACAAAAGCAATTAGAGCTGCCTGTATTGGACCGAACAATCAGACGACGTGCTGTTGAAGCCGGATTGTTTTCTCGACGCCCTGCAAAGAAACCGCTGATTTCACTAAAAAACAAGAAGAAAAGACTCCTGTTTGCTACATCTCATATTGACTGGAATGTGCAAAAATGTTGAACTGTCCTGTTCAGTGATGAATCGAAGTTCAACATCATTGGGAGCGATGGCATTTGCCGTGTACGTCGACCGGCCGGAAAGCGCCTCGATTTACGTTACTGCCATAAGACCGTGAAGCACGGTGGAGGCAATGTAATGGTCTGGGGGTGTTTTTCTGCTAACGGCCTAGGTCTAATACATCGAAACGATGGGATAATGGACCGTTTCATGTATAAAAATATCTTGAAAAATGTTATGTTACCTCATGCTGAATGGAATATGCAAATAAAATGGGTTTTTCAGAAAGACAACGATCCGAAACACACTGCAAAAGTAGTCAAGCAGTGGTTTCAAGACAACCACCTATCGGTGATGGATTGGCCGCCACAATCTCCGGATCTCAACCCTATCGAGAACCTGTGGGAGATCGTCAACCGCAGAATTAATCGTGAAGGTGTTCGTAATAAGGATCAACTGTTTGAACAAATCCAAAAGGCCTGGGCAGCGATTCCACAAAGTTTCGTTGATCACCTGATCTAATCTATGCCTCGAAGATGCAAGGCTGTGATCGACAACAAAGGATTCGCCACGAAATATTGATAGCGAAATACAGCTTGGTCATCATTTTGTCGAGTTGCACTTGTTTTGTCCAGAAAGAAATCAACTTTTTTTAATACTTTTGATTAATTTATTAATTTTCGTGTACAAATAATGAACTTTGTCATGAATAAAACTTGAAGAGCTTTGTCTCTAAACAGTTATTTCTAAACATATTTATTTCTAAATAAATAAATAAATTCTAAAAAAATAAATTCTAAACATAGTTATTTCTCTAAATTGAAAAAATGCAGCACTTTTATATAAAGAAACTAAATTAACATTATTTGGTTGCACTCGTTTTGTCCGATACTGTATATATATATATATATATATATATATATATATATATATATATATATATATATATATATATATATATATATATATATATATATATATATATATATATATAAATATATATATATATATATATATATATATATATATATATATATATATATATATATATATATAAATTTGAAAAAAAAGATTTGAATTAAAAAATATATTTACGCAACAAAAAAAAATTTATTTTGCAATAATTTGATCCAAAACCATTCAACACTGGTGCTTTTCTGCATTTTATATCCAATTGCCAACATGATTCGTTGTAAATTTCTGCTTTAGTTTGTGATGTTTTTTTCTCCTTTAGTGCATGCATCCATTTTAACTATATTTACTGTTTGTTTCCTTTTTTTTTGTTGTGTCAAGATCATGGCTGTCATTCATTTTTATTTGGTGAGAGATGCTAAAATTTATATTATTTCTTCTTTACTATATAAAATAAAAATAAATATATGCACAACATTATAATTTATTGAATGTATACTTATACAACATGGTAACAACACATATAAAACATGATCACTACATTTATACAACATACTTACAACATAGTTATCTGTTACAATTGCATTAACTTTTTGTAGTAATAAATGAAGTTGAATCAATCAACACAACATCAATTTAATTTAAATAATTTAATTTAAATAAATTTTTTTTTGTTGCGTAAATATATTTTGTAATTCAAATCTTTTTTTTCAAATTTGTTCATAAAAATTAAAAATATTAGACCAAACAATCATGTTTCTTATATATTTTATTGTCTTTAAACTAATAAAAAATATGCCAATTTTTAACCAAAAATTACTGCCTATTCTGCTAAAAAAAACTTTAAATAGTTACAAAAATGGGGTCTAAAACGAAAGTATACGAGCTTCAAATAGGATTGCGCGATAAAAATCTATAAGTAATGATGATAACTCATAATATCAGGCAGATAACACTTATAAACAAAGAAAATTTTATTGTGCAAATCTTGTTAACTAGGTGGTTTTTTAAAACAAATTAAATATGCTGATTTCAAATATGCAAACCATTTTTCAACATCAGGTCAAGTTGTAAAGATATTTGGGTTCAAATCTTTAGTATTTAATGTAAAGTCCCTAATATTGTAGAAAAAAAAGTTATTCAAAAGTATGTCAACCTGGGTCTCAAAAGAAGCGTATTTTCATAGAGATTTTAAAAATGGTATTTGTTTGTAATAAAAATAAGTACTTTTTGTATTATTGCTGAGTAACATTTTGTTAAAATTTTTTTAAAAGTCTTTAGCATTTTTTTACATAATTTTTTTTTGTCAATAAATTTTAAGTAAAAATATTTATCTTTTCTAAAATCTCTATGAAAATACGCTTCTTTTGAGACCCAGGTTGACATACTTTTGAATAACTTTTTTTTCGACAATATTAGAGACTTTACCTTAAATATTAAAGATTTGAACCCAAATATCTTGACGTGATGGTGAAAAATGTTTTGCATATTTGAAATCAGCATATTTAATTTGTTTTAAAAAACCACCTAGTTAACAAGATATGCACAATAAAATTTTATTTGTTTATCAGTGTAATTTGCCAAAACATTTTAGTCCTAAAAGGAAAAAAAATCAAAGAGTTAAGATAAAATAGACCGTTTACTTACAAAAAACGTCTGGAAGTGTATTAGACTTTGTTTAACGGAAAAAAATTCACTGAGTTTCGGAATATTGAGTTAAAGGAAATGAGAACTTAGTGGAATTATGTTTACAGAAATATTCGTATATCAACGAAAACGTTCGTTTACACTCGGTGAGTTTTTCCATAACACTACGAAATTTCCTGGCAAATTCAGCTGCGTATAATGTTCGTAATTAAACTTAAATTTTATTAAAGAGTTCTTCAGTCGCTATTTTATTATAAGAAACAATAATGACTTAAAGTCACAGTTTTGTGCTGCTTTGGTACGAGTAATTTATAACTTTAAGGTTTTTTATCTAAAAAACATATTTTTGGGGTATCGGTCCTATTTAATGGCATAAAACATACGTTTTTTCAAAAACGTATTATCGAAGGATTTAAAAAAGGGTGAAAAAAAAAAAAAAAGGAAACGCCATCAAGTACTTCATTGACTATTCAAATATTGAAATAATTTAATACAGACAGTTTTTTATTAACAGAACAAAAGGGCGTAAGAACAGAAGAAACGTATATGTAAAAACATATATGTAAAATATTTTTAACATATTAATTTTTTTATATGCAAAAATATGTTTCAAGACTTTTTCATTTCTTTTTGAATTTTATTTGTCTACTGAATCAATCAACTTTCATGTTTTCGCTTTATAGTGATAAAGGTGACAGCGTTTTGTCGTTGTCACCTTTATCACTATAACAATAAATTTTATTGCAAAAAAAATATTTTAATTATAAACTTTATTGCAAAAAAACCTCCTAACGTGCGGAACGTAAAGATATTTTGTAAAAAACAGATTAGTACCATTGTAGCTTCGTTATTAAAAAACAATTCATTTTCACACGATTTGTAAAAATAACTATTAATCAAGAACAATGAGTAGCAGTAGGGTGGTTTGTTATATATAGAAAAAAATATTAAAGCTATTTGATTATATTCTCATAGTGATGTTAGGTCTAAACAAATAAAAATTGTCTATAAAAAGTTAAATAAAGTCGTATTTTTAGCCCACGTATGTGATTCATAGTTTACGGAATATTCAAAAAAACAACGTTTGGTTAAATACATATATTTTATTAAGAAACAATTATATAATAATAGAATATGAAGAAATAAAATATAGAATGTATAAACAATAAACATAGTATTCAAATTTGGTATTATTATAAACAACTGTAAAGTAAAATCTAACTAACTATGTTTTGACCACAAAATCTTGTTTTCTTGAAATTTTGCTCGTATTAAACCTTCTCTTAATTTTTCATCACATAAGGACATTGATGCTGATGTTTTGATGCTTCTGTCACTATTTTCACAGAGCGTTCGACTGCCTGCGTATGACATGGCAGCTTTACGTAAAATAAGTTTAAGCCGCCCTGAAACTCAATAAACTCGTTTATTTCCTGATTAGTGATGTTTTGAAGAATTGGTGAATCGAAATAGTTTTGTTGCCAATTAATGAGCTCATAATAACTAATGGCATTAAAATTGATTTGCAGTACCTCAAACACACAAGGTATCTTTCATTTATGAGGTGAATTTTGTGCTTTAAGTTTCCTCCTGGCAGCAAGTTCCCTTACTGTTTTGTGTTCCCTTACTGTTTTGTGTTCATTACACAACATCGACAGAAGCAAATTTTCAGGATAAGCAAAGAAGGCATTACGTTGAGTTACAGGGTCTAATATTAGTTTAAGCTGTGCTGGTAGATATCGATAACTTCCAAAAGTTCTTAGACCAATCATTGCAAGTTGGATTTGTTTTTATTTGAAACCATACTGGAGCATATACTTATTTAGCTAATAGTTTTAATTCATTTGATGGATTTGATGTAGAAATATATAATTGTAATATTCTTTTTGCTTTTGTTAACCATCGGGCATGGGACATCTTACCCGGGGATCTGTTACTCAAATCAGTTGAGCATTCGCCACTAATAACGGCCGTTGTTATTTCATATAAGTATTTTATTTCATATAAGTCTTTATATCTGTACTCAGATCTTCAAACTTGACTTCTGGAATTTCGCTTTGTATTTTTTTATATATAATATTTTTGGTAATTTATCACCATTTTCTAATGATTTGCCAAGAGGACCAGCATGTGAGGATGGGCCAGTGGTAACACCGTCTAATTTGGTAAATAGATTTTTTAAAAGCAACTCGTTTAAATGTAGCATCCAAATAATCCACTGTAAGGGGAGTTGAAGTCTTTTCTTGGAGATTCTAATCATGCCGTTGAATTTTCCTGTGTTAGCGACCGTAACCTCGCAACCGATTGCCATCAAATCATCCAGGTTAATGTTTTGTGACAAGAAAAGCCCTTTAATCGATGTTTCAATATATTTGGCATTACCTCGATCAGGCGTAAAGTTCCTCACCCTCCTTTAAAAGAACCATAGGCTTCCCTTATATCAAAATTGTGGTTACCACTTTTAACCAAAATACAAAATATGAGCGGTCGACGATGGTGGTGGCAAATATGCAATTGTTTGAGGTTGTTTTCCTGGTTTTAGTGGAGTTGGACATACCCTTTGAATAATTAAAGTTATGGATTGATTTGCAAATAGATATACTTTGGTGGAAAATATGGTTTTTTGTGATGATAATAATATGTCTATTCTATGAACATTTCAATAAGACAACGACCCAAAATACATGCCTAAATTGTTAAACAATGGTTTGCAACAAATCAATTTTAAGTAATGAAATGGTCAGCTAAATCACCCGATCTTAATCCAATTGAAAACTTATAGTATAAAGTTTAATTTTAGAACTTTCTTTAAAAAAAAAAGTTTTAGAACTTTCCATTAAAAACGTTGATAAGCTATGAATATCTATTGAAGACACTTGGAATGGTCACACGTGAAAAATTTGTAAACTTATCAAGGCTAGGCCGAAAAGATATGCCGCGATCCAAAAAAAGTAAAGGATATGCCATTAATAAATGATTTTATTTTTTTTATGTGTAATTATAAAACAGTTGCCAATTTTTTGGTAAACCATATTATTACATTAAAATACCAATACATGCAAAATTACGCGTTAGTACATATTCAGGATTTTGTGATATGTGAAAATAAATACAAATATATATATATATATATATATATATATATATATATATATATATATATATATATATATATATATATGTATATATATATATATATATATATATATATATATATACATATATTCAGGATTTTGTGATATGTGAAAATAAATACAAATATATATATATATATATATATATATATATATATATATATATATATATATATATATATATATATATATATATATATATATATATATATATATATGTATGTATATATATACATATATATATATATATATATATATATATATATATATATATATATATATATATATATATATATATATATATATATATATATATATATATATATATATGTATGTGTGTGTGTGTGTGTGTGTGTGTGTTAAAACAATTTTAAAATGTGTTCTACAAAAAAGAGTGCTCAATGTTTTTAAAAGAACAGAGCAGTTATAAAGTAGTAGAAAATCACTTAACAAAAACTTTTTTATTTAACACTGTGTTTGATCAATAAAGACTCATCAGAAATGAATGATCAAATTAATAAAACTTTAATTTATACCAAAAATTAAATCACAGGAAGTCGCAAATGTCTTAACTACTATAAATGTTCACACATTTGTGGAATTTGCTGACACTATTATAAGAAGAATTCGATTAAATGATTACTTATATTTTTTTAGAAAAATATTTTTTAGAAGGGTGACTTAATGTAAATATTTTTTGAGCTCATTTATTTTTATAGTTTTTTAGGAGAAACTTATTTACGTGCCTGCATTTTGTTTAATAAACAACTTTTTGTTTAATAAACATTCTTGGTTTGAATGCGTAATTATTTCAAATTTTCTTGTAGGCATAGTATATATTTTGTGGAAATATTGTTATATGCAGGCGCAGTTTTAAGGATGAACGAATTCAGTATAAAATCATCAATATTTTTATCTTTAAATTCCCATATATATTTTGACGGCATGGTGTCTTTTGAATATTTTTTATTTTTAAAAGATTGCTTATGATTGGCAAAACGTTTTTTCCATTCACCATCTGTTATGCCAATATATTGTTTATCAGGTACATTTTTAGAGGAAACAACACATTTATATACCACATTTTTGGATAAACAACTTCCACTCATTAGACAATTTTTTTTTTTTTTACAATTACAATTTTCTGTAGTTTTTTCAATTAGGATTTCTGTTTTGTTTAACAAAGCACTATTGTGACCTTTTATAATTCTTTCCATATTTTTTGTGCAACTGTAGCTAACTTTAATTGTATTTTGATTAATAACTTTATGTAATTTAATAAAGGACGGGAAATGCTGACGTCACATTTAACCTCTCTGAAAATTCATATAAGCCTTTTAAAAATCCAAACGATAAATTATTGTATATTAATATTAACTCAAATCATCCACCCTAAATTCTAAAACAAATCTCGATTTCAATTAATAACAGGGTAAACCAAAAATCCTCTAATGAAAATGTATTCAATTCTTCTTAACAAATATTTGAAGATGCCCTTAAAAAAAGTGGTTTTGAACAAAAATTTGACCCTGAAAAAAAGAATACAAAAAAGCGAAATATAACTAGAAACTTAGTTTGGTTCAACCCACCCCCCTCCCCCATGTATCAACAATGTTTCTACTAACATAGGAAAAGTGTTTTTAAAATTAGTTGTTAAGCGTTTCCCGCCCTGTAATAAATTACATAAAATTTTTAATCGAAATACATGTAAATTTTCACAAATTTATTCCATAAATGTTTGAAAACTTACCGTAGTTAAGACATTTGCGACTTCCTGTAATTTAATTTTTCGTATAAATTGAAGTTGTTAAATGAAAAAAATTTTTGTTAAGTAATTTTCTAATACTTTATATATATATATACATATAGTATCTTATAATTGTAAATTGTCTTTTATGTTTTCTTTCTTCGTGTTTTCTTTATTGCTGTTGGTTTTTGTTTTCTTGAATGAATTTTTAAAATTTTTTAATGAATAACTTTGAAATTTGAATATATATATATAGTATTGCATGACCGTAAGTTAACCTTCATGTTGTTGTGATAAAATTACTTCCTTAACTTTAATTAAAAATAACTTTGAAAGACTCTATTAAACTATTTTGCATTTTATATAAACTTATTTGAACATTTTGCTTTTTTCTCTCATTTTTAATTTTAGTTACAACGTATTTATATAAATGTCTAGAAAAATCAAGGGACTTAGTGACAGGACAAACCTGTCTTCTGCCATGGGACTTGAAAATATTTGTACGGCTGAATAAATGAATTAAAAAAAAAAAAAACTTTCAGAATAACATTTGAAAGTGTTTTTTTAAACTCTTTTTTTTATATAAGTTGTTTTTATATTTTTTCTGGCCAATAGTGTTGTTGTACTTTTTATATATCTCTTTAGACATGCATATCCATGGCCTAGTAAATGCATGAAATAAATTATCCGCTTTTTAATATCAAATGTTTTTTTATTTTTTTCATATTGAGAGGTGTAGAACTGATGAAGTTAGTTGCAATCTCTTTTCAGACACTTAAAATATACTAAAGAAGATATAATATGCGTATACAAATATAGAAGATATATTAAAGAAGATATAATATGCTTTTGAGCATACCTCTCATCTAATATGAATATGGAACAGCCATAATCTTGAGACATATAAGAACTGAAAACAGACACCAAAACGATAACAGTACGATAACCAGATAAACCTGTTTTGTATCAAGTGAATCTTCAGCATTTTCTAGTTTACGAGATGAAGCTGAAAAAATGAGAGGGTTTTCAATAAATGATTCTTCAATACTAGTACTGCCAGTGGCATTCAAATTTATTACCAATGGTTTAATATTTTTAATATCAATAGCATTATTATTTACAGAATTGACAACATTTCCCGTAAATCTTTTTCTTTTATTATAAGTCTCTGAACGTTGCTTCACTTGATAAACTTTTTCTTTTTTTAAAAATAAGCTGAGAAACTGCTCTAAACTAACTGAAGCTGCCGCTCTTGAAAAGACGTATAAGTGAGGTCCAAAATATAAATCTTGGAAATCAACCCCAAAACTCACTTTGTACATCAGAGATCATGGTGACCATGAGACTATTGAAACAAGAGGTGATTCTAAAAATTTTATACTATGGGTAATGACGTATTTGATTTTGAGTTTCTATTACTTTTGGAGCACTCAGTTCGTTTAAATTTATGATGCACAGAGATTTCTACAAAAGAAAGGACTTCTGTTAGATCAAGTGTCATATAAATGGAAACAGCAATTTATTTGTTGAATGAAAAGAAGGCAAGAATTCTTGCTTCGGAAGTATACTAAATTACTTTATCACAATAAAAATAACAGTTCGCCGAGAAAATAAATCCTCAGTGAACAGACCAAAGATACTCGTAGAAATCTAATTGATGACGTTAGATGTTATTAATACTGAGTGGTTGAAAGCAAAAATTATGCAGCGCTTATTTTAGTTGCAAGAACATGAGAAAAGTTTCTTTCTCCCTCAGAACTGCAGTATTATTCAGTAGGGAGAATTAATGATTTAATCAAACGCTAGACTGAGCATAAGTGCAAAATTTACAAAGAGCTGAATTCAACTGAAATACTAATTAAAGTGAGTTGCCTTTGACTTTTTATGGCCGTGTTCTAAACATGCACTAAACAAAACTTGCAAGAGTTAAAAAACTGGAAAAAAACTAAAATTCTAAAATGACACTACAAGAAAGTGTAACTAATCTTTTTAAGGCAATCAGAATTTTTTTATAAATAACTGTGTTATTAGTTAGTTAAAAAAAAAGAAAAAATCAGTTTAAGCATCTAAAAGCTTAAGCTAATAAAAACATGTATTCGCTCAACTATGAGTCAAGACCATTTATTTAATATAACCTTTTTATTTATTAAACGTGAAAAGTCTTTCAAAAATAATTTGATAAGTTTATTGACAATATTGCATTACAGAAAGCAAGAAAAGGGATTCTCACTTTTCAATTTTATTTCTAACTATTCGTATATGAATATATACAACTCAGTGGGCACGGGACGTAAAAACGACGTCTATTAAATGTCTTTTAAACGTTTTGAACGTCTTTTGAATGTTCAAAAGACGTCTTTTTTAGGTTCCGTCCAAGAAAGATAAATATTAAAGTATAAAAAATGCATTATTTACTTTATTTATATAAATAAAGTAAGTATTGTACTTTATTTTATTTACACACATTTATGTATATATTATATAATTTTTTTACGGCAAAACGCTTACTGGCACATGATCTGAAACAGCCAAGAATGTAATATGATAAGTAATGTCCTTATTTTGAGTTGCAACTTTTCATCACTCTTGAACAACACAAAAATAAAATAGCAATAAAAAACAAAAAGCTCCCTAGTGCACATAAATGAGTGAAAGTTTTATTTTTTACCTCGTGCGCTAATAACGTTTACTACGCCACTGGGTAGTGGTGTAGTGAAGACCATGCAAGTTGCATTAAAGCTCATAATAAAAAGATGGCGGTGTCATCTTTTTATTACGAACTTCGATGCGAGTGTAAATCTTTGTCAATCAATCTACGTGGAACTAATACTAAATGTATTTGCTAATATGTACTATTTCAAAAAAAAAAAAATGTCAACATACGTTTGCCATCATTTAACAATACTTTTTAAATTTTTGTTTCTAATACATTTGTTTTTGATAAATTTACCTTCGTAAACTTATGACATGGTGTACCTTAGTAAACTTATGAAATGATTCACCTTAGTAAATTTATGACATGGTTAACTTACCGCAGTGGTTGTTATTCATTATTTCGTATCTTTTAAATTTAAAAAGCGAAGCAAACATGTATAATGATTACTTTTGTTTATATTTGAAATTTTTTGGTTGACTTTTAAAAGCAATATATGACCTGGCTGCTTATGGTTGATTTTTAAATGTTTTACTTAATACATCAACACGTTAGTGGTAATGTTTATAGGAGTTTATTGTAATGTAAATAAAGTTTTATCTTTTAGCATGTCAAGTAAACTATTTTTTCAAAGCAAACTTAATCTAACCATGTGATTCGTTATGTGTTGTCGCGTGATTAGATTAATTACGTTGTAGTTATGTGATGAGATAAGTTATCCTATTGTTGGATGTAAGTATATAATAGAATAAACTGCTTACAAATCGTGTGAAAAATGTTTTTTTTTAAAAAACATAACAAAATATAGATCTATTTATGCTTATTATTTACGTCTAGTGATGTTGACATTTATTCATGTATCATTGGGTATCTTTTTTTTGATGAGCGTTAGCTTCGATGCTTACTAAAACGTTTATTGAGAATTTTTTTTGCAATTATTGTTAGTGCTAGCAATTTGTTGATGTTGTTTGAAATTTTTGATGGTGTTTGCAATTTTTTGATTTTGTTTGCAATTTGTTGATGTAGTTTGTAACTTTTTAATGATGATTGCAATTTTTTGATTTTCTTTGCAATTTTTTTTTGAAGAATAAACAAAAATACATAGCGTATACATATATAAAAGCATTAATATTTTAGCAAAAATGAAACACATTATTTTGATTGGCATTCTGGTTCAATCCTATTCATTTAAGCTTCAAAGTTTTTTGAATGATCCACAGGCTCCTATGAAGGATCCAGAATGGAGAAGATTTAAAATAAAGTTTGGAAAGTTTTACAGCAACGATGATGAAGAAACATCAAAATATTTGAATTGGAAGATGAACAATGATAAAATAAAAAGTCATAATTCCGAAAACCGTTTTTTCAAAATAGGAATGAACCAGTTTTCTGATCTGGTAAGAGTTTTTTGTTAATGCGACATGCATAGCTTAAAAAAATAAATAATGCGTTTTAAAATAAATAACTTTTTAAAATAAAATAACGTTTTAAAATAACTGCGTTTCTAAGTTAAATTGTTAAATAAATATTTTACTATAAAAAGTTTGTAAGAATCTTTGAGCATCACTCACATTTCTTTATCATTAGCCAATAAGTTTGCTAAAACTTAAAGATAACTAATTATAAGAAAATTTTAATAATGGCTTATAACTTGGATTTTGAAGTTTTTAAATTTCAATATGCTATTTAAAAACCCAATGCACATTGGGCCAGAGATCGGTATAGATGCCGAAAATTAGTATCTGTGGAAATTTTCTTTTTTTTGCAAAATTTGAAAAGTAAATACCCCACAATAAAAAAATCTGACGTTTTGTTTTAAGAGTCCTGGGAATGTTTTCAAGCTCGTCCATTTAAAAAATTTTTTCTTTAAAAAAAAAAAAGAGAAAATACTCATAAAATTGAATTTCACTTCGTAAGCACAGTTTTTTTTAATTTATTAAAAATTTTATAGTCTCAATATCAGGGTACATGCTTTATTATAGAAAACTTAGCAAATAAAATTTTTTTTTGCATTTTATAACTTTTTTCTTAACTTGAAATATGACAGTTAAAGTATAACAAAACATAATAAAAAGTTACCATAAAAGGGTCAAGATCTTTTTTCGCCCACGTTTCCCCACTATGTGAATAACTTTTTTACAGTCATCGTTGTAGGTTTCTCATTAAAAATATCTTGTGCAAAGTTGCGCGAACTAAAGTTTAGCAGGTTTTAAACGTACAACTCGTTTGTCATTTTCAATTGTTCAATGCCCATTGTTGTTTAGTATGAACTCTAAATAATCAGTTGCAATTACGGAAACTACAAGAAACAATAAAGTTTAATGCTATTCCACTTAAACAAGTAATGTGGTTTTTTTATTTATACACTTAAACTTATTTCAGTTAATTATCGATTATGTTTTTAATTATGTAAAATACAAGTTCTATTTAAAAACTTTAAAAACTATTTTTATATTTTTAAATTGAAATTTAATTTTACCAATCATTACGAAAAATAAAGAAATTACTCGAAAATTGTTTCAAGCTTCGAAAAACAACTTAATCAAATCAGTTATCAACCCTGATGATTATAAAATTGTAGGGTTCGCTGACATAGACTTCAAATTATTTACTAAACAATTTAACAAAAAATGGAATAAAGTAAACAGAAAAAAGGATAGATTTGAGTTGCATTCAAGATTTGAGTTGCATTCAAGATTTGAGTTGCATTCAAGATTTAAGTTGCATTCAAGATTTGAGTTGCATACAAGATTTGAGTTGCATTCAAGATTTGAGTTACATTCAAAATTTGAGTTGCATTTAAGATTTGAGTTGCATTGCAAAATCTGAACTAGAACTACCTACAAGCGATGTTTTGAAACAGATAAACTAGACAAGGGCCAAAACTTGGGCATGGCTTTTCCGACTTCTTCTCACAATTTATTATATTTCATAAAAATTAAAGTAATGGACTCATTTTTTTACTATTCAATTGTGCTTTAACAAGTGTTTATACTAAATACAATCATCTGATATTTTAATTTAAATCAGTTGTCCACGGAAGACTACCAGCTGCAAATTCCATACAATTTATCCAAGCTTTTGAAAAAATAAAGAAGAGGAGAGCAGAAAAAAATAAACATTGCTGTCAAAAGAGAGGAATTATTTTACTTATTTTGAAAGTAAAAGGGGAAAAAAAGTTCAGAAATGCTTCAGAAGTTCAGAACGCCATTTATCATCTATGCTATAGCCATTTATAATTTATCTAATTTATTAAAAAAAAATCCAAAATACTACGGGCGATAAATGTTCTTAGTGGATTGTATTCATCTCACTATTCAAGTTTACATTTTTACACTAAAGATTGTGAAGCAAATAATAAAATCAGAGAAAGATAGTGCAGTTATTTCAACAACAATGTTTACTGGAGAGAAAGCTTTTTTTTTCATTAGCTTTGATTTTGGACTGACGACTTAGTAAAGCCAATTACCAAACAATTCGTGTTGGAGCAGTTTTTAAAGGAAACAAGTTGTATCCAACTTATATTAATGAATTTATGCACACTTTGTTGTCGAATACAAACTACTGGTTATCCAGCTTCAGTTGATTTACAGAACCTTGTTGATCTTACTACATACAGGTTTTTAAAAATACTCAATGATTCTATAAAGCTCCTAAGATATCCATACTATTCTTTATACACAAAATATGATTTGATGGTTCAACCGACCAATCATTATACAAATAAAGTATAGAAGATGATATAAGTATCATTTATGTTGAGTTAAAATTTTTATTTCTATCCTGCATCGTTCTAATTAAACTTTATATTGAAGAATCTGACAAATCACTACACTCTACTGCCGTATCTTTATTGTCGTAATCCTCTAATCTTGAATGTCTTAATCTTCAACACTTTACTGCCGTAAAGTATGATTTCAATATGTAAAAGAAAGTGCTGTTATTACACAAGAATATATTTCCTTCAAAAACAATAATTTGAAACCAACGTTCTTTAATTCCTTTATTATCAAACATAAGTTAGGATGCACAATTATTGATGGAAAAGTGACTACTATAGTTTTGACTTTAAGTAACTATTTTCAAGTATTTTTGGACTGCCGCATTTCAAACATGAACAATCTAAATGTTGCTCTTTAAAAAATCTGTAATAAAGTTTCAAATGAGCTTGGATAAAGCACATTACATATATGGATTAGATGCATTGAATGCTGTCTTTATATAAGTTATAGAATTGAATTAATAAAGTGGCAAGGTAGGGGAGAAGATACTAAAGAAATTCTTGTAAAAAAAAAAAGACTTTTCTTCAACAATTGTTCAAATATTGTTCAAACATTGTTCAACAAACAAAGACGAAAAATCACTTAAGTTTAATTGTAGATGTGCTAAAAAGTAGCTGTTCAGGTACAACAAATGATGGAAACACGACACGAAAAGTATTCGAAAACTATAAGGTGTTTGCCGAAATACTTGGCTTAGATAAAAATCTCATGAAACGTTTCTGCGCAATTGTGTTTTATCGTGCAAACATCAAATTAACGCTGATGAACTTAAAAAATACCAAAGAAACAGCAGAGCTCTGCGTTTCTCTGCACCCATGGTTACCAATGGCTCAAATCGTACATAAAATTCTAATTCATAGTTCTCAATTTTTAAGAGATAAAACCGTACCAGTAGGTCTTCTTTCTCAGCTGAGGAGTGTCGAAGTAAAGGCGTTAAAAATTACTCTGATTTCTGATGGAACATCTAATAAATAAACGTTTCTTTGCTTATAAAAAGGGGTCAAACACATAACAAACATTTTAATTAAATAATGCTTCGAATCTGGGAAAAACTGTTTCTAAAAACAACCAAAAGTCATGTCTAAAATCCCTAACGCCCAATGCACCCTATTCTATTAGGGTGTTTAGGGCGAAAAATTTTTTTTTTAACTGATTTTCATGATGACTAGAGTCATTTATAAAAATTTCAATTTGACAACTTTAAAAATAAAGGAGTTATGATTATTTATCCATTTTATGTCGACCTTGGGCCGCTGTGCAATGTTAAAAATGCAGATAAAGAAATAGTGTAAGTTATATCATAAGTCAAATTATTAAAAGTTACATAAGTTTAAATAATTATCTAATAACTTGTAGCGTGTCACGTGATATGAATTTTTGTTAAAAAAAAACAAACTCGACAAAAAAACTGTTACAAAAAAAAACAATTGAAGGGCTTATTGTAAAACAATGACAAGCCACAAAAACAAATATTTGAGAAAAATGACTTTTAAGTTTTATTTAAATCTATAAAATCAGTGCTTACCTATTATTCTCTCAAATTTATACATCATAAAAATACTAATGGATATTATATATTGGACAAAAAAATAAATAAAAATTGCGTATACTATTTATGATTATAAAAATGATAATAACTCATTTTTGAAAAAAGTGTGGCTTGTCATTGTTTCACAATAAGCCCTTCAATTATAAAATAAAAACCATTACAAGACAAGAAAAAATTTAAAAATTAAATAAAAATTTACAGGAAAAATAATAAACCTGAAATAAACATAGAGTTTCTAAGCTAAATGAACAGTATAAGTTCAATAAAAAAAATCTGTTGCAATTAAAAATATATGGTAGACTTAGTAATTAGCTTCAAAGTAGTCAAACATGGTAGACTTGGTAGTTAATTGGCTTCAAAGTAGACAAAAATGGTAAACTTAGTTATTACTTAGCTTCAAAATGGTATTTAAACAGTTTAATTTAAACTTACTTAGTAAACAAAAAGTATATAATATGCTTTCCGAATAATGTGCTTCATGTATGGGACATAGTAATTATAGTTTGAAAGTTTGAAAACAGTTTTTATTTTCTCCATGATCTACTAAACATAGGTTCAATGAAACATAGGTTTAATGAATCAAATGTAAATTTGTGTTCACTGTTTTCTTTGTTGACATCGTTTACTACTAAAATAGTTAAATCCTCAAAAACTAAACTAAAATAGTAAATTTGTAAACAGTAAAAAAAGATTATTTTTGAAAATACACGCAATTAATTTTTGTTAAAAATTATTAGAAAAACAAGAATTCAAAAAATATGTTGCAAAGCATGTTGTTAAACAGACAAAAACTTCTCATTAATAGCTACTTTAAGTGTCTACACTTAAAGTAGCTATTAATATAGATTTAATAAAATTCCAAACGTGCCGCTGAGACTAAAAATTACTTTAAAAATAGATTTTTATTTTTAAAAAATCAATACCTTTATCAAAAACAAGATTTAATTGTTATTTAAAAAGGTTCGATACAATTATGCACAGCAATATTAGATTTTTATTTAAGATGATTCTGTATATTTATGAATGAGTCTGATCTTTAAAAAATTATCTTTTATTGTAAGTAAGAATTTATTGTAAGTTATTTTATTAAAAATAACTATAAAAACCCTTGTTTTTAATAAAATCTGTATTTGATGTAATTGTACTCTCGATCTAATAAAATTAATCTTTAATTTTTTTCTTGAATCGATCACTGTTCCCAAGCTAGCGCACACCACGAATACCATCGCGAACGTCGGCTATTTTTTCTGATGCAAATCCTATGGTAATACAATGTCATGTGTTTTGGAAAGATATCAATGAAAAGAATAACCGGCAACCGGCACAACTATGAACCAGCAGCGCAGCTACATTGCCTTAACTATGAAAACACGTGGCAAAAACAAATTGCTTTCACAAACTAAACTCATCGTTGATCCAATCTATATAACCAAATGAATCTATATGGACTAACTTTGATCCGATATATGCAACCCGACGTTGTGAGTGCAAAGTTATATAACTTAAATAAAATCTTTAGTGAGTACTTAAATATTAAAGCACAAGCAAATCAAACGTGATTAATAGTTATAAAATCGATAGATAATAATAAACTTTTATATCCACCAGATATATGGGTGGATAGAATGTCTAGATATGGGCTGATATTATGGGTGACACATCACTCGCAACTGCAATTTTTTCTCTTACTATATGACGGTCGTTTAGAAATGGCAATTTGTTATACGCAAGGGCATTAAAAATCTCAGAAGTTTAGATTTTAATTATGGATTTGGCCTTCAGTAACGAAAATATTTTTCAATAACAACTAGATGTTTATAGTTTTAGGTAACAATAAATAGGCCAATTGCCATTTGCCTCTTGATGTTAGTCGCGGAGTTGTTAGAAAGAAAAAGCAGCATAAGATCAAAACTGCGACAGCCGATCGAGGTTCTTGGCGTATTCGCCTATTCGTTGTTTCCATCTAGACCGGAAATCTCAAAGCGATCCATCCACTCAGGACGTTAAATAGAGATATACCACTAAGTTGACGCTGCTCTTTGGCTCAATGGCATTTAAACCCTTAAAGGAGCTTACCGGTAGTCACGGCTCTCTAATCACACCGCCTTTTAAGGACCTGAGTAATTCTGGTTTTAGTTGCAGGTGTCTCTAGTTGGTCGGCAAAAAAATATATTAACAATAGATATGTGCATTTCTTTCTTTGAATAAAATTAATTATGTGGTTAACAAAGTTGTTGATAATAAAATGAAAAAAAAAAAATGAAAAAAAAAAAGAAATAAGAAGAAAAAAAAAAATGTCTCAGTGTATTAAAATATGTTTCTATGTGAGTTGTTTGAAACTATAATTGTATTTAGTTGTTTTGTTGATTAGAAAAAATAACTTCATTATTTTTTCTGATCTATGGATTCAATTTTTTTTGGCGTCAAAAAATAACTCTCTTAACACCGTTAAACAAAATGTTAATAAAGACTCATCATTAATAAATGGTTATATTAATCAAACTGCAGGTGTTTTAGATACAACAATTGAATTTTCAAAAAGTTACGCAGTTATTCCAGAAGAGACAATCCGTATAATAAAACATTGCAGAAAAACCTTATTCTATTTTAAGAAGGAAAGAAAAACATACATGACTGATGTAACAATGGGCGGTTATGATGGTGCACAAGTTTGTGAATTTGTTGAACAATATAGTTTACATTTATTAAGTAAAATAATCAGTATTAATAATTTAGTCCTTTATTGTCAGGATGGTTTAATAGTAATGCGAAAAAAATGGAATTGATTTCTGAATACATGCACGAAAATAAGTTTCTCCTAATAAACTATAAAAATAAGTGAGCTCAAATAATAATTCCATTAAATCCCTTTTTTAAAATAATATATTTTTAAAAAGCAAAAAAATTTTTATATTTTTAAAAAGCAAAAATAAGCAGTTCTAAAGAATTTTTTTTATAACAGTGTCAGCATATTTCACAAATACGTGAAAATTTTATAACAGTGTCAGCATATTTCACAAATACGTGAAAATTTTATAACAGTGTCAGCATATTTCACAAATACGTGAAAATTTTATAACAGTGTCAGCATATTTCACAAATACGTGAAAATTTTATAACAGTGTCAGCATATTTCACAAATACGTGAAAATTTTATAACAGTGTCAGCATATTTCACAAATACGTGAAAATTTTATAACAGTGTCAGCATATTTCACAAATACGTGAAAATTTTATAACAGTGTCAGCATATTTCACAAATACGTGAAAATTTTATAACAGTGTCAGCATATTTCACAAATACGTGAAAATTTTATAACAGTGTCAGCATATTTCACAAATACGTGAAAATTTTATAACAGTGTCAGCATATTTCACAAATACGTGAAAATTTTATAACAGTGTCAGCATATTTCACAAATACGTGAAAATTTTATAACAGTGTCAGCATATTTCACAAATACGTGAAAATTTTATAACAGTGTCAGCATATTTCACAAATACGTGAAAATTTTATAACAGTGTCAGCATATTTCACAAATACGTGAAAATTTTATAACAGTGTCAGCATATTTCACAAATACGTGAAAATTTTATAACAGTGTCAGCATATTTCACAAATACGTGAAAATTTTATAACAGTGTCAGCATATTTCACAAATACGTGAAAATTTTATAACAGTGTCAGCATATTTCACAAATACGTGAAAATTTTATAACAGTGTCAGCATATTTCACAAATACGTGAAAATTTTATAACAGTGTCAGCATATTTCACAAATACGTGAAAATTTTATAACAGTGTCAGCATATTTCACAAATACGTGAAAATTTTATAACAGTGTCAGCATATTTCACAAATACGTGAAAATTTTATAACAGTGTCAGCATATTTCACAAATACGTGAAAATTTTATAACAGTGTCAGCATATTTCACAAATACGTGAAAATTTTATAACAGTGTCAGCATATTTCACAAATACGTGAAAATTTTATAACAGTGTCAGCATATTTCACAAATACGTGAAAATTTTATAACAGTGTCAGCATATTTCACAAATACGTGAAAATTTTATAACAGTGTCAGCATATTTCACAAATACGTGAAAATTTTATAACAGTGTCAGCATATTCCACAAATACGTGAAAATTTTACAGTAGTTAAGACATAAACGACTTCCTGTAATTTACTTTTGGTATAAGTTGAAGTTTTATTAATTCGACCATTCATTTCTGTTGAGTCTTTTTTGATGAAACACAGTGTAAAATGAAAAAAAATATTGTTAAGTGGTTATAAGTATATATATATATATATATATATATATATATATATATATATATATATATATATATATATATATATATATATATATATATATATATATATATATATATATATATAAAATAATTGTGGCCCTGGCTGGTTATAAAACTGATTGAATTATCTATTACAGTTAAAGAATTTATAAACTTTACGACATCCAATTGTTTTGGCCAGATTATGAAACCGTCATCAATATATCTATAATAAAATTGCTTCATATCGTTAACTTCTTGATCGGAAAAATACTTAGGTAAGATTTTGGGAAAAAGTCTTATATCTTTTAAAAACCCAACTGTGAGTCATGCATAGTCTGGAGCAAAATCAGTACCCATTACTGTTCCTGTAATTTTGTGATACATTTCGTAATTAACAGAAAGTTATTATTTTCTTTGTTAAAGACAAAAAGAAGCAATATTACTACGATGTGATAACGTTTGGAGGTTGGCTGCAACAGCAGGTCCATTAATGTTTACAATCCGTCAAAAATCTTGCTCATGGCAGTAAGAAGACTAATGGGACGATAGTTAGACTAGTCAGATTGCTCTCCATAATTTTTAAATGCTCTGATAAGCACTTATTAAATTTTTTTGAAAGTATAGACGACTGCTCAGAAAATCACTTCTTGAAGACTATAACAGGTATGGTGTCCGGACCACAAGCCGTAGAAGAGTCTAAGCAGGAAATCACTTTAGATACAGAAGCTGGAGTGATAAAAATGTCAAGCAATGGGTTAACTTGCTTGTCAGCTATATCAGGAAGAACATGAATAGAGGAATCAAGGGATGATATTGATGAGAATGTTTCTTAGCAAACTTCTTTGACTTAAGCAAAGTTCTTAGCAAATCCAGTTTTATCCTTAGATGAGGTGACAAAATTTGAACCATACAAAAGAGGTGAAATAACTTGGCCATATTATAGATACTGTTAAAGATTCTCCAGAAGTCACAAGAACCTAATTTTTGAGATGAAATACAAGGTATCATGACCTGTGAATAGCGGGCTTAGGCGTTTGACAAAATATTTTTACAATGGTTTCTAGCAGTTGTAAACTGATGCCTGTTTTCTGTAAAATTGTTTTGCTCATAGATATTAAAGTAATAGTTACTATTGAAAATTGTTGCAGCACAATGAGAAGAAATTTATGTAGAAGAGTAAGGCTTAAATCGAAAATGTTGTGAGAGAATAAGATTGCATGCCAGCCTGAATCTAAGACAATACCTAAGAAGCACATTTGTCAGCCATAATATCAAAGATTTCTACCCAAGAGCTATCACGAAAAAAATTGGAAAAAGTCCCAGGTTTAAGGTAGTTGTAAGAGGTAAATTAATTGGGGAATTTTCACGAAAAAGAAGAATGAGTTCATGGTTTTAGAGAGATAAACCTTGATCAGAAGCACCTAAGGATGGATGTGGAGAAACTGAGCACTGACTAGAATCAAAAACGAGGCAAAATTCAGGTAGAAAAGGCAAATGATTTGGATTATCTCGAAAGCGAGTTGGAAAGTTGACTATTTGTGTTAGAGATAAGAAAAGCATGTGTTGTGGCCCTTAACGCCAGCAGAGTCACTAACATTTGAGCCAAGCCTTCAGTGTGATGAGCATTAAAGTCACAAACAAAAATGATATTGGCAGAGGAATAAAGAGATAGGGCTTAGTCTATTTGATCAGAAATAATATCGTAAAGGGTACAGTCTTGAGATAAAGGAAAGCGATATAGAACAAGGAGAAAGGCGATAGAGTGAATTGGTGCTAAACAAAAGCACATAAAAGAATAACCTGAGGATTCAAACCAAGTTTCCCAACAAATGAGTAATTTTTTACAAAAATAAACGCCCAGGACAAACACTGGGCGTTTACATTCGTAAATATATATATATATATATATATATATATATATATATATATATATATATATATATATATATATATATATATATATATATATATATATATATATATATATATATATATATATATATATATATATATAGATACGCATATATATAAATATATATCAACATAATCGGTTGAAATTTGAACGATTTTAAATTGAGTTTTTTAAAAACCACTTAATCCATTGTAATGATTTTTTTAGATGTTTACGCGATTAGTTTTTATTTCAACAAAAATAAATTTAGCCTTAACTTTACGACGTCAAAGTAATTTAATTTTATGCAAAATACCCACCATCATCTCCACAATTTTACTTTGCGTCACTTTTCTTGAAGCATTAATTCATAAATCTCGGAAAGTTTAAACACTCTTTGCACATTTGCATCTTTTCCTTAATTTTCCCTTCACAACTGCTCAGTAAAAATCAGCAAATTGCTGATCAGAACAGTTTGGTGAATTAGCATCCTTTGAAACAAAATTGACTCTATTTTTCTTATACTACTACATAACTTTTCTAGAATAGTTGATCGATGCCAGATCTGGAGAAGAAAAGGTTGGTTGTTTGTGCTTTTTAATTAGAAAAAGTTGTTATTTCAAACATTCTGTCCCATATTTCTGATGTGAAGGATTGATTTTTTATAAAAAGAGAGCTTTTAAAACCACTACTGATAATAGCCTGCTATGCAAGGAACTTGAGAGCGAATTTTTCAACTCAAATTTACTTAAATTTATCAAAAGCTTTATAAATTTTACTGATAATAGTATTGATTACTTGGAAGCATCGAGTGATCTTTTTTTCAGTAAGTTTCATCGCCTTCAAAAATACCTAAATTTTATTTTTAAATTATTTTAAGCAAACTTTTAGCTTGTCCAATTGCTTTTATTTCTCCATCAGGCAATCTTTTTTGCATTTTTTTCTTATATAAGCTTTCATATTTTTCTTTTTAAATACTCTTTGAACGAAAGATCTACTGAAACTACTAAACGAAATTTAAATGCAGTAAAGCTAAATCTTGTTGTGACTAAGACGGATTTCAATGAATAAAGTCAACTATTGGCTTGCCTTTGTTTTTGAAAATAAATCTTGATTTCCCACCACTTCCCATTTTCTTTTTACAGTTTTGTTTTCCTTTTAACTTTTTTATAACAATTCCAACAGTTAGTTTTGGAACTTTACATGCTTATGAAATTATGGAATAGGAGAACGATGGATTTTCTATCTAAAATTTCAAAAACAGTTTTAATTTTTAAACATTCTACTAAAGCCAATCACATCACTCACTCACACCACTCGCACAAAAACTAATTATGTGAGCATCATTATAAACTTTAAATGTTAAAAAATTAAACAGCTTATATATATATATATATATATATATATATATATATATATATATATATATATATATATATATATATATATATATATATATATATATATATATATATATATGTATATATTGCAGGTCAGTCACGTTCAGGATCATCGCAATCACCCTACCATGTTACCCTGTACTACCTGTCCCATACCCTGCTACCTTGTAGGATGTGCTTTTTAGACAAAAGCTAGGACAAACAATCTGTGAGTTTAAAATTCTCTGCTTCTGGGATCTTGGTTGAGTAAAGACTAAATATGGTGTCTCGATCAAAGTGCTCATCTTTGGAAGATTTAACTGCATTTAGCTACCATCTTGTAGGAGGTCTCCTAGGCAAAGACTTTAAGGGCAAATAGAAAAGTTCTGCTAACTAGCCTTGAACCCCTTCTTCATCTGCTAGACTGGCATAAATGTAAACCAGTGTTACATTGTTTTCTGTCTATAATGATGAATGCTAAATCTTTTTGACTCTTCTCATAGTTTTATGCTTGAGCCTCCTTGATTGTGGCTATGCAACTATTTCTGTTATCTCCAAATGAAGGTGCAACTCTAAAACTCAGTTTAAGGGTTCTGAAGCAGGTTGATAGTAAGGTTTCCCGAACTCAGTGGTATTAAACGACCGGGGCTTTGGCCGGGGCTAGGTTTAATAACACATAGCCATGACCAGGGCCAGGTTTATGATCAGTGCTGTATTAATATTGATAGATCCTATAAAAATGTTATCTTTAATTGAAATTTATGAAATGAGTTATAATTATAAACAATACATTTATAGGATCTATCAATATAAATGCAACCCCGGTCATAAACCCGGCCGGGGCTGCATTAAAATTGATAGATCCTATAAAATATTGTTTTTAGATAAAATTCATATCAAAAATTTTAATTAAAGAAAAAATTTATATAGGATCTATCAATATTAATGCAGCCCTAATCATAAACCTGGCCCTGGTCATGGCTATGTGTTATCAAACCTAGCCCCAACCAAAGCCCCGGTCGTTTACTACTCAGTGGTAGCTCTCAGATAGGCTTATTTTATCAAGAGCTGCAAAATATCAGAGTATTAATAGTGCCATGTTGCTCATTGATAGTGTCTCTGTTAATAATTTTGGGGCGAATTGTCGAGGCCACATAGCGAGCCCTATGTTACAATTTTTTTGTTTACATAATAATCGTGGTCTGCAAAGCAACCTTCTATCAGTTGAATCTTACCTTTTGCAAAATTTACCGGACTTGCTTGGCCTTAGTGAGACCAATTTTAATTCTATTATTTCTTCTTCAGATCACAGTGTTGATGGGTACTATTCTTTGATTTGGAAAGATTCCAGAAGCCACATGTCATTATTGGGGGTAAACGCATCAATTTACAGCATCAGTTCACCTACTTGTCGTCATTTTTCAATTCTTTAATGTGCTTCCGCTTAGCACCTCTTCATGCGTCGCACATCATCTTTCTCTTTGTTCTTTATTGCTCTCCTTCTTGCCTAGACTGCACTCTTTTATATGTAATTTCTGATCAAAGTGACCATATCCTCTCTCTTTACCCTTTTGCCAATATTGTTGTTATTAGTAACTTTAATGCTCATTACCCTAAATGGCTTGGCTCTAACGCGCCACTGACCCTGCTGGCACTAAAGCCTATACTTCTACGTTTCTCAATCTCATACTCAGATAGTTAACTTTATGGCTCGTTTACTGAAAACCCTAATCATTTAACTTCTTGACTTATGTCATGTCTATAATACTAGGTTATGTTCAGTTTCTCCTTTCTCTCCTAAAGTGTTTCTGACGATGCGATGATCTCTTTAAACCTTTCATCTTGTACTTCTTTTTCAGATTCATCTTTTCATTGCACTACTTACTACTACCTGAAAGCTCACTGGGATTCTTTTCATGATTTTCGTGACGGTCCTTGGGCTGATGTTTTTTCTCTCCCTGCTGAAAAATGCGCTTCCTACATAACTTTCTGGATTTTGGCAGGGATGAAAGCTTTTATTCCTTCTTATCGGTTTCAAGTAAAGTCTTATTCTACTTCATGGTATTTACCTTATTGTGCTTGCCATTTTCTCTCTTCTGATTTCTCTTTCTATCATTACCAATATCTTATTCGTTCATGTATGGAAAACTGTTGTCATATTTGGACAAGTTCTTCTAATGACAATCTTTCTCTTTTTCACAAGGTTAAAAACACATTGTAAATGGACCCGCTTTATCTGCTAAGCTTGAGCCTCTTTCTCATTGTTGTAAAGTTCTCTTTTCTACAAATTCTATCATAATCATTGCTCAAAGGAGCTGTTATCTCTTCCATCAACTAAAACTCAATTTTGATTGACTTCATTCATCAAAGCCTAATTCTTTTACTGCATCTGTTCCTGCATGCTCTAAAAACTTTTATTTGTCTATTTTTTTTCCCGCACTTCAACCCTTTGGAAGTTTTTCCCATCTTCATGTTTTCTCGATTCATACAACCTTCAAGTTTTCAAGTTTTTACTTAAGACTTGTCAACTGTTTCCTTGCTTAATAACTCATTTCTTTTTTTCTATCAACTCCCAACTTGATAGTAGTTGCTTGCAGCTTTGATGATTCTAAATTAAAAATTTTTTTTTTTAATTAATATCATCATGATGTTGAGCCTTTTTTTTTTACCAATAATTTTTAATGTTTTTTTTTTAACATTAAGGTTTTACAATAAATTGTATAAGCATAAACTGCCTGTCAACCTAGTTATATAATACTTGACAATTACAGAGTTTGCATAACTAACAGACAATAAAATGTGGATTAGTCATTGAGAAGCCATTTAATTTTTAGATGATTGTCTAAAAGCAGCTTAAACGTTTTTAGAGATAGCGCTGATACAATGTCATTAGGAAGACAGTTCCATTTATTTATTATTCTTAGAAAAATAAAATCCACACGTAGATTTAATCATGAAGAATGTTTTTTTAGTTTATATACATGACCACGAGTAACAAATTGGCTATCTATTTCAAATTGACTTTGATCACCATTGTTAATTTAGCACTATTTATAGACGTTGATTAGATCTGCAAGATCTGCAATTTATGTGTAACTTTGTCAAAGGCTTTTTCAAAATTGAGGTAAATGTTTTCAATGGGAATATTATTAAGTGATGATGTCCAATAATTAATTACAATTAAAAAGTTAGTTAAGCAGGAATGATCTGGACGAAATCCATATTGGTGTGGACTTAATAAGTTATTGTTAATCAGGTGTGTCATAATATGGGTTTTTATAATTTCAAAGATTTTTATTGAGGTATAAGTTATACAGATGGGTCTATAATTAAGTGCTTTTGATCTGTCTCCTTTTTTGAATATGGGTGTAATTGTTACGTCTTTCCATTTTTGGGGTATTGATCCACTCTGAAAGACTTTGATAAAAACAGTAGATGGATGTTTAGAGATTTAAATGCAAGTTTTCTTAAATATTATTGGGTGTAATTTGTCAAGGCCTGGCGATGAGTTTAGATGAGTTTAGACTTTTGAAGTATGTTTTGATAATTTATGAAATTAAATTAATATTGTTTGAAAGTAGATTTACATTTTTATATGTTAGGTCGAATGGTCTTATTGCTGTGATTTTTTCGTTTGAAAAAGTATCAGCAAAATAACAATTGAATAGTTGAGGTTTATCAAGATCAGTAGTTGCAACATTATTATTTTATTGGATGTCAGGGAATGTTTCTTTTTTTTTTCTTTTTAATTATTGTTGATACTAGTTTTAAATTTATTGAAAAAGATACTCGATAGTTAGTCTAAGTTGGATGTTGGACAGAGTTTAACGTTTGCAAGGTCTTCATTAATTTTGTAAAAGTTATTTTGAATTTTTCCAGCTGATATCTGGGTAGATAAAATCTCCTATAATAAGAATGTTTAGATATTTGTTTGAAAGCTTGGCAATGTGTTGATTTATGCAGTTAGTGTTTTCATTGTTACTATTCGGTGATCTGTAATATAAACTTAACAATATCTTAGAGGTTTTTGTTGTAATTTCACAACTGAGCGATTCAGATGAAAATATATCTAGGTTTATTCGGGATGACTTTAGTTTGCTATGTATAGATATGGCTAAACATCTTCGGCAAGAACTATTGCTGTGATTTGTAATTTTCAATAGCAAACTCGAGATCATTAACTTCAATTTTTTTATTTTTAGGCAGTGTTTCTGTTAAAAAAAATAATTTCGAGTTTCAGATTGTTTACAATATGTTTGAGCTCATGGCATTTGTTTAATATGAAGTCGATGTTTGTGTAAATAGCTTTTACGGATTTAGTTTCAGTAATTTTTTTAATGGTTTGAAAATTAATCCAATTTTTTATACTTTTTTCATATTTTTTGTTTACTAAAATTGAGTTTGATGACTTCGTTGCACCACCAAAAGGGTGAGATTGGTTCACTTTCTAGAAGTAGTTGGGTTTTTTATTTCTTTCTTTTCGAAGTTGAGAACTGATTTGCCTTTCGGCGAGTGTCATATCCGGATTAACGAAGACATTTGTATATTTAATGTTTTTGCGTAATTTCCTAGTGGCATGTAAAACTTTATTGTGTTCGCAGTTTTCAGGAAGTACGGAAATAATGGGCGGAGGAGTTTTGAGTCTTTTTTATTTTTTAATCTTATTACTTTAATAGGTTTTTCATTGCCTTTACCAATTTCCTCAAATATCTGGTCAATTATTTTTTTATTGTTGTTGTTTTTTTCAAGTTCATTTAAATTATTTGATTCTGGATTCCAAAAATGATAATGTTCTTTTCACGCTTTTTTTTCTCTCTCTGTTCAGATAATATAATTTTAGTGATTGAGTTAACAGCAATAGCTTTCTCTGCAGATTTATTTTTGTTATAAAGAGTTGACCAAAACGTAGCTGAAATATTTTTAGTTTCTTTTTTTCAAATCTAATAATTCAATTCTTTTTATAAGTCTTTTAATAGTTTCAATCTGATCACGTATATCTGACCACGCATAATATTGGATAGTTCCGAACGCATATTTTGAAACCCTATACAGACTCAGAATAGGCAGAGATATGCGCAATCTGATTCGCTGATTTTGAAAGAGAGGCATTTTGCGCGTATGTTTTAATCAAAACAAATGTCAAAAAACATATTGAATAATAAAAGTGAATTTGAGTAATTTCATAAAAAACCAAATAATAATAGCAAAAAAAAATTATGATTTTTCTATCCAATTTTGTGCAATATAATAAAAATACTTATACAAACCCTCACAACTCAAAACATCCGTAATTTTCAGAATTTTTTCTTAAAAATAAAGATTTCAAAAAATAAGTTTGTTTTTTTAATTGTTTTTCTAATTCTAAGATATAAAAAAGACAACCATTGTAACAAACTATAAACCAGATGGTGAAACTTGACTATGCTGTGATTTTCATACAATAGATTTTTTAAAACAGTTTTAAAATTTATTTACTAATATCAATAGACTATAATTAACTTGGTATAATTTTTTTCAAATTAAGTTCCCATTTATCCAATCATTTAGCAAGAAAAGTATTTTGAAACAATAGCCTAAATTCTTTTTAGAACTTTACACTTATTACTCCCATATATAAATTATATACAACACTAAAAAAATTTGAGAATATTGCTTATTGGTTGTTATAGCTAGCCCAGATGATTTGCAACACTCTTAAATTAAAAGCAATTGTAAGCAAGAGCAAATTTAGATATCCTTTGGTAATGTATAGTAATAAAAGATCACAAAGCATTGTAAGCTATTAGAAAAAATCTATAACCTGATGTCCACATGTGTGTTTTGATATAGGAAACTGATTACTGAAAAGCAATAACTCTCAACTTATTACACCTTTATGAAAAACTAAGTGTAAAAAGGTAGAAACAAGAAAGATTGCAAACATGCAATTTCATGTTGTTGTTTATTTCAATTTCAAAACTCAATACATTTTTGTTGATATATAGCCTTTAACCTGAACAAAATACTCATTATTGTATTCTATAATTAATATAAAATGTGTATCCTTTAATAGCAACTGATGGTAAATAATATTAAATAAAGCAGCAAACTTTGATAAATTTTATAAATTTATAATGCTAATAATTTATTTTACATTATATATTCCAGAAAAAAAAGAAAATATGTCTGCTCTAAAAAAATTAGAAAAAAAATCTTAAATAAAATGTATTTCATATTTACAATTTTTATTCATAGTTTTATTATGTAATTTTAACCAATAAAAACAAGTGTTCTTTTTTTAAATTTCTGTTATTATCTCTTGTTTATTAATATAAAAACAGAGATGCGTTATGTTTTATTTTGATGTAATATTAATAACTTTTTTTTAAAACTTGCTACTTCAAATGTAAAAGCTAATTTTGATGAAGTTATTTTTATTACAAAAATTGCCATAATTCACCTTTATTTGGTTAAATTTTTTGACTTTAATACTCAGTACAGTTTTAATGTTCAGTGAAAAAACAAATATAACTTTTTTTGTTAAATTTTCCAATAGATTTTCATCCAATTTATTATTCAAATTATTTCCATTAGACTAATATCCAATTTTCATCCTATATAATATATATAAAGAAAAATATTGATGTACGCCTTATCAGCCTTCTCAAAATTTAGGTTGAACAGTAACTTCTTCAGGGTTCAAAGATTTATATGGAACATGTAAGCTAGTTTGGCAAAACATCTGTAAAAATTTTCTTTTTCCAAAATTTTAAATATTAAACTGTTTATAATTAACAAGTTGGTATAAAGATGCAGTAACGAGCTTAGAACAACCTCTACCTCAGCTTAAAATTTATACTTTTCATATTATAAGTACTTTACCAGAAGTCTGGTGCAATTGCATATAAACTTTGTATTGAGTATGCTTTATAAAACACGGACATTATATTTGATGAGAAACACATTTAGAAATCTTGCAAAATTGCACACATGCAAATTCAAGTGAAATATTTCAAGAGTTTATACATACAAAACACATTTTATAATAGTTTTTTTTTTGATAATTCTCTTTTCTTTTTTTTATTACTCTTTTTTCATTAAAACGATTGATTTTAACCACTTAGTTTAGTTTTTTAAATCTTTTTTTCTTTCAATTACTGCAATACAAAAATGCCACAATTATTTGCCATAATCCACTTTTATTTGGTTAACTTATTTGACTTCAATGCTTTTTCTTGCTTTTAATGTCAGTGTTTATATGAAACTGTACAAAAATTACTGTTCTGTAGACAAACATAAATATCACTTATTTTGTTAAATTTTCAAATATTTTATAACTTAATGCAGCCTGCCAAAATTTTTATAAATTTAAAAAAAGTTTTTAATGGTTTAACACGATGTTTTATTAAAGTTACGTAATAAAAAAGTATATCAGCCTCCTCCAAACTATGGTTGAAACAAAGCATGAAAACAAAATCTCCTCAGAGCTCATATATTGACATGGAACATGTAAGCTAGTTTTGCAATTAGTAAAAATCTTCTATTTTAAAAAACTCTAATTTTCAACTCTTTGTAATAAACATGTAAATCAGTTTATAAATAAAGTTCTTCACCAGTAGTCACATAAAACTTCACTTCAGTAGTCACATAAAACTGCATATAAACTTTGTATGCAAAAGTGCTTCACTATAAGTCTCGTACAACATAATTATATAAACTATGTATTTGAGAATGCTTTAAGGCCAAGAGCATATTTTAAGAGAAACACATTTGTAGATTTTTTCAAATTTACTTCAACACATTTTTTTTTCGTTTCTTAAAATTAACAATAGATAAAATCTTCATCACCAAGATAAACTTTATTGAAATTTTTACGAGTGAAAATTCTCTTGTACAAATAGATTTTGATACATTTTAAATACTCTGAAGAGTACTAAAAAAAAATGAATTTCCTGTGTTAATAGTAACACATGACTTGAATTGATAAACTTAGTATATCATAACTTTGAAATTTATTTCAAAAATCTGTTTGTTTTGATTTTCATTATATTTTTCAACAAAATCGCACTTGCCTCTCTTTCAAAATCAGCGAATCAGATTGCTCATTTTTCTGCCTATTCTGACCCTGTATAGGGTTTCAAAATATGCGTTCCGAACGCATATTTGAAACCCTATACAGGCTCAGAATACACAAAAATATGAGCAACCTGATTCGCTGATTTTGAAAGAGAGGCAAGTGCGCGTTTGTTGAAAAATATATTTAGAATATAAATAGATCATCGAAGTAAATTTCATAGGAATGATAAGCTAAGTTTATCAATACAAGTTTTGTGTTACTATCAATACAGGAAATTTTTTTTATTTTAGTACTCTTCAGAGAATTTAAAAGGTATCAAAATTTGTACAAGAGAATTTTCACTCGTAAAAATCTCAAAATTTCAATAAAGTTTACCTTGGTGATGGAGGTTTTATCTGTTGTTAATTTAAAGAAATGGGAAAAAAAATGCATGTGTTGAATTAAATTCGAAAAGATTTAAAAATGTATTTCTCATAAATATGTTCTTGACCTTGAAACATACTCAAATACAAAATTTATACACAGTTGTACGAGACTACTTGTGAAGTACTTTTGCATATAAAGATTATATGCAGTTTGGCCAGACTACTGTTGAAGAACTTTATCTATAAATTGATTTATATGTTAATTATAAAGTGTTGAACATTAGAGTTTTTAAATAAAGAAAATTTGTACTGATTGCAAAACTAGCTTACATGTTCCATGTCAATATATGAACTCTGAGAAGATTTTGTTTTCATGTTTTGTTTCAACCATAGTTTTGAGGAAAGTGATATATTTTTTATTAACTCTAATAAAACATCGTCTTAAACCATTTAACACTTTTTAAAAATTTAGAAAAATTTTGGCTGGCTATATTAACTTAAATATAAAATATTATTTGAAAATCTAACAAAAGAAGTGAAATTTATATGTTTGTCTACTAAACAGTATTTTTTGTACAGTTACATATAAATACTGACATTAAAAACAAGAAAAAGTATTGAAGTCAAATAAATTAACCATATAAAAGTGGATTATGGCAAATGATTGTAGCATTTTTTGTATCCTAATAATTTGAAAAAAAAAAAATATTTGAAAAAACCTAACTAAGTGGTTAAAATTAAACGTTTTAATGAAAGAAGAGTAATAAAAAAAATACAATAAAATTATCAAAAAAAAGAATCGAAATTTGTTGTCATGCTATGAATATTTTTGTTATTATCAAATATGTTTTGTATGTATAAACTCTTGAAATATTTAACTTGAATTTGCATGTGTGCAATTTTGAAAGATTTCTAAATGTATTTTTCGTCAAATGCAATGTACATGTTCAATAAAGCATGCTCAATACAAAGTTTATATGCAGTTGCACCAGACTGCTGGTAAAGTACTTAAAGTATGCAAAGTATAAATTTTAAGCTGAGACAGAGGTTGTTCTAAGCTCGTTACTGCATCTTTATACCAACTTGTTAATTATAAATATTTAAACATTTAAATTTTTGGAAAAAGAAAATTTTTACAGAAGTTTTACCAAGCATACATGTTCCATGTAAATCTATGAACCCTGAAGAAGTTACTGTTTAACCTAAATTTTGAAAAGGTGTACAACAATATTTTTCTTTACTTAACTTTAATAAAACATCATTCTAAAATCTTCAAACACTTTGTGAAAAATTAAAAAAGTTTGGTTGGGTATTTTAACTTATATATAAATAGGATAAAAATTGCATATTAATAATCTATTGGAAAATTTAACTAAAAAAGTGATGTTTATTTGTTTTTCTACTGAAAAGTTCTTTTGTACAGTTACATATAAGAGTTGATATTACAAGCTAGCAAAGAGTATTTAAGTTAAAAAACATAACCAAATGAAGGTAAATTATGGCAATTATTGTAATAAGATAAGCTTCATCAAAACAAGCTTTAACATTTGAAGAAGCAAGTTTTAAAAAAAAATTTAATAATATTACTTCAAGATAAAATATGACACGTCTCTATTTTTATATTATTATACAAGAGGTATTCACAAAAATTCAAAAAAAGCACACTCGATTATATTGGTTAAACCAAAGATTCCATAATAAAACTATTCATAAAATTTGGAAATATGAAAGATAAATATTTCTGCTCTAGAAAAATAAAAAAAAAGTTTTTTTTCATTTTTTTTTTCTTTCTTCAGGAGTATATAATGTAAAATAAATTGATAGCTTAATAAATGTAAAATTTATCAAACTTTGTTGCTTTATTTGATATTATTTACCACCAGTTGTTATTAAAGGGTAAACATTTTTTACCAATTATAGAATACAATAACCAATATTTTGTTCAGGTTAAAAGCTATATATCAATAAACATGTGCTTTATATGTATTGATTTTTGAAATTGAAATAAACAACAACATGAACTTGTATGTTTGCAATTTTTCTTGTTTCTACCTTTTTACACTTAGTATTTCATAAAGCTGTGATAAGTTAAAAGTTATTCCTTTTTGTAACCAGTTTACTATATTAAAACACACTTGTGGACATCAGGTTATTTTTTCTTATAGCTTATTATGCTACAATTCTTTGTAATCTTTTATTACTATACATTACGAAAGGCAATCTAAATCAGCTTTTGCTCACAATTGCTTTTAATTTGAGAGTGTTGCAAATTATCTGGGCTATCTATAACAATCAATAAGCAATATTCTCAAACTTAAAATGTTTTAGTGACGTATACAATTTATATATGGGAATAATAAGGGTAAAATGTGAAAAGAAATTAGGTTCTTTTTAAAAATAGTTTTTTTGTTATATAATAGGATTAATGGGAACTTAACTTGAAAAAACTTATATCAAGTTAATAATATTCAATTGATATTACTAGGTAAATTTTAAAACTATTTTATAAAATCTATCGTAAGAGAATCATAGCATAGTCAAGTTTTACCATCAGATTTAAAGTTTATTACAATGGTTATCATTTTTATATCTTAGAGTTATAAAAACCATTAGGAAAGCAAACTAAATTTTTTAAATCTTTATTTTTAAGAAAATGTTATGAAAATCACGTTTTGAGTAGTGAAGTTTTGTAAAAGGATATTGTACAAAATCGGAAAGTTTTTTAATACGTTTAACACGTTTTTTGACATTAGTTTTGATTTAAACTTACGCACAAAAGCCTCTCTTTCAAATCAGCGAATCAGATTGCGCATATCTCTGCCTATTTTGAGCCTGTATGGGGTTTCAAAACATGCGTTCCGAAAAGCTAAGTTTACCTTGCTTAATAATGAATATTTTTATGACGTCGTGTCGATTTTATGAAATTAATAATAAATAAATAATAATAATGTAAAATAACAAAATAATAACAGGAATAATAATAATAATAATAATAATAATAATAATAATAGTAAAATAAAATTTACAATTTAATAAATCTCTAAGAAAAAAAAAATGTTTATAATATTTTATTTATTATATTATATTATACAAATTTTATAAAGAGACAAAATAATATTTAGACTAAAAGATAAAAAAAGTAGAAAAAATAGAATAAAAAACGATATAGAAAAATTAGATTTATTAGATTTTAGCATTTAAATGATAATCACATTTACAGGTCGTGTAAACAACGTATCCCAGTGGGCACAAGAACGTTTTACAAACGTTTTTAAAAGTCCCGTGAAAACGTTTTTTAATTGCTTTTTGAATGTCCATATGAGACGGTGACCGGACGTTTTCCTTTTAAGGGTCTTACGCAAACGTTTTTCATTGGTTTTTTAAACCTCCATATGAAGCGGCAACAGAGCGTTTTTAAAAAAAGTTTTTTGAACGTTTTTTAAGGGTTTCACGAAAACGTTTTTATATAGGTTTTTATTGTGTGCAAAAGAAAGGTTTTAACCTTTTCAAGGATTATCCTGAAAACCTTTTTTTAAGTATCAGTTATTTAAGTAAATAACTTATGTTATGCAGAAAAATCTTTTACAAACAAAAATTTAGGTGCAACAGCCTAGATCCCGATAATTTAATAAATTTCTAAAAGTTTAATTTTCTGTTTATTTATAATATAAGCATACAAGAATTAAAAAAAAAAAACATTTATAAACAAGCATACAAAAACGTAATAAATTAATTGTTATGCTATTCCATCAAGTGCTCTCATCAAATAATTTTTAAATTATCTACAAAATCGAACTTTGTTGCAACTTTGTGACACCAGTGTTTCTAAAAATAGAAATACCATAAAAATCATTCAGGGATTCCAACAAGCACGTATAAAAGGTGTTACTCAAACACACATTAATACTCATGGTAAATTCTACACTTTACTTTTAGTTTATTAAACAATTTTCTTAACATATTTTCTTAATAGAAGCACGAGTATTGGTCATTCCCTAAATTAAATTTAATGAAAACCGCACCTTGTTTGGTTGAGAAGCAACCATCTTTCAAGTTTGTATTAATTTTGGTTTTTTTTTTCTCAAACTTAATAAAGTGATTGATTTCATCAAACCGTTTACGTATTTGTGATATAAGATTATATTTAGATTGAACTAATCTTTTAATCTGCTGCAACAAATTTTCAAACGGAAAAGCAAAAAATTGTCAAGCGGAGCATTGTAAAACCCAACATCATCAAATATATGCAGAAGACTATGTATGTTATAAACGCAAAATAGTTGACCAAATACTTCGCTTGAGTATGTAGCAAAATATTTAATCAGCCGACGACGACGACGACGACGAGCATTCTCTAAACTTGAGTTTCGAAACTTAGCATTACTATCACATAAAATCCGTATTGATATCGATAAACTTAGGAAATGTTTATATGTACGTAAATCGATGACGTCTTTTAATACTATCACGCAGTAATATACCAAAAAGGAACATAGTTATGTTGCTTCTATTGATTTAAATCAGAGAGAGACCTAGACTGTCTGGCAAAATTGCTGGGCAATTTTTCATTTAGCTGGAACAAACTGTTTAAATTTATGTAAATTAATGACAAAAAAATATACAAAAGTCTGGAGTTTGCTTAATGTCTGGAAGTTAGCTATTTCAAACAGCAAAATATGTTGGATTTGTCACTGCTTAAAACTGCGTAATTCAAAGTTTTTTTGACGTTCTATTCTTTAACTAAAACGTCAAATTTAACTTATAACTTTGAGCATTTAGTGCTAATAGACATTCAATACTCAAAATGGCAAGATTACTTCTTCGTTCTTGTCCCCTAATTGAGCGCAAAAAATTCTTGAAATCCAGAAATTTTGTTTAATAAGTTGAAAGGAAAGAATGAAAATCAGAACTAGTTAAAGTAGCTACAGCTTATTTGACTTCTTTCAAAATTATTGGACACTCCAGATTTAACTTAAATTATTAGACGAACAGGTTTAAGGTGACTGGTCAATGCTTCAGTATTTTTCACCTCAATATCAGTAGTTGTCTTTCTTGCCAATATCATTATCAATAGTTGCCTTGCTCAATAAATATTTCAGGGCACCTCTAATCTCAGTTTTTTTGTAGGCATAAGATTCAAGCTCTAAAATTCTACCAAAGATTCAATGATTTAACTTAAGTGATTAGAGAAAGAGCGACTGCTGTCAAGTCTCTCCGTTTATTGTTTTCCAGATTGCCCATGCAAAGACACATAATGGAGGTGTGACTTCGCATAGGCAATCTGGAACACATAGTAATGTGTTTTTTGCCTCCTTTACAATAATTTCCAGCGTTTTAGACTAGCAGAGAAGATTTTATACATGGTTTGAACAGTTCCAAAGTAAGTCTCAGTATCTGTACAGTTTGAGGCAGCATTTTATCAAATTCAATGAATAACTCACACAGGGTGAGAATATAGAAAATGGGTAATTTGTTTGATCAATACAGCTCAAATCATAAGTGGAATTAATTTTATTACCCGAAAGCCCTTCCCTTGTGGTTGTTAAACATTCATCACATGTTCTTTGAGAATTGAGTCATAATACAAAATCAGTTCCAGAAATCCTAAAAAATTTCCATTATGAGAATCTCCAATTAGATTAGATTTTTCATGAAAAGCTAATTCATTTTTAGCAAGAAATAGTATTATATAATACATATACTAATATATATATAACATGATATATAATTTTGGATATAATTATATCCAAAATTCGTTTCAGGACTTTTCTCCAGGTGGCTGTTTTATTGAGGATTTGGCGATTTACAAAATGCTCAAATGATAACAATAAATACATTAACAGTTGAAAATTTTTTCCAGACTAGGGTTGTTTCTATTAACTATAATAAAACTTTAACATTTCATATAATATTTTCATATACAACATTAACAGATATTATACTTTGTTGTTTGTTTTCATCCGGTGTCAGTACCATGGCTACAGCGTCGGAGTCTCGCTCTATACCCCCCTTCATTCCTCACCCACCACTACCAATAAAAAAAAGCCTTTCATAAAAGATAACTAAAATTAAGTATGTCCTCCTTTGTCCTCCTTTTGGCGTTTTTATGTCCTCCTTTAGTCGATCGCGTATCTGGCAACCCTATATCAGCATAAGTATAATTAAGAAATTCAATATTTGTATGCAAATCTGCATTTAACAACAAGCCCGCAGCTGTGTAGAGCTGGATTTGCACAGTGGTAAACCATCTATATTAAAGCTTAAAAAAAATCTTAACATCAAGAATTGAATGAAAAAATATTGAATGAAAATATATATATATATATATATATATATATATATATATATATATATATATATATATATATATATATATATGTATATATACATATATATATATATATATATATATATATATATATATATATATATATATATATATATATATATATATATATATATTTATACATATATATATATATATATTTATACATATATATATATATATACATATATATATTTTATTTAAAATTTTCATTCCTCTTACCTAATATCTACATATACACTTACATATAATTTTGTTGTTTATTTTTGTCTGATGTTACACATGCGCAGTTAGGCATTTACAGTTTTTAAAAAACGCTTTTTAAACGTTTTTCAAAGGTCTCGCAAAATTATAAATCGAATAATAAAAAAGTTTTTACCAAAGCATTTATCGAACGTTTTTTAAACGTTTTACCAATATAATCGTACTTAACATTTGTATAATTCACTAAACAATTGCAACATGTTCCTGTGCCCACTGGGATTGATTAATAGTTTATTTAATATTTATATAGAAATTTAAAGAAAATTGTTGTTAAATTAATACAACTATTTGTAGTCATGCCCAAGTTTCAGTTCCATTTATTTAGAAATAGTTTGTATAGATCTTGACCCATAGCCTATGACCCATTTGCTTTTGAAAGTCAATTTTCAATTAAAAGATAGCTTTTTATTTTAGGTGAAATTCACCATTGATTCACAATTCCAAAAACAATTTTCAATTTTATAAAACATTTACAATACAAACATGAATTATACTCTTTCTGAGGTAGCTTGAGTAAATAATAGCAACCTATTTTGTTACTTAAATTTAGACTCATGAAGAATTTATAAAGATTCATGGCGGATGTTTCAAACTTCCGAAAAGTACTGTAAATATTACAAAAGGATCTACATTTTTACCACCTAGTAATGTCGACATTCCTGGTGAAGTTGATTGGAGAACTGAAGGTTACGTTAATCCGGTCAAGAATCAAGGACAATGTGGATCATGTTGGGCATTTAGCACAGTAACTAAATTTTTTATATTATTTAAACTCTTTTTATACATAAATTCACAACTAATGTATCACACTCAAGGTGATACAAAATGATACAATAAAGTTTAATGCAATACTAATGAATTGTCAATGTGAAACAATAGACAATACTTCATCGTCATCGTTATAATAAAATATAAAAAGAGAAAAAAAAATCATTTTGTTATTGTTAAAATTAAACATTTTTACTTTATAAGTTTTCATACTTTTTAAAGCATTTTATCTGTAGGAATTTTAATAGAAATTTTATAAAAGTAATTATAACTTCAGCTATAGAAAGTCTTATTCTCTCTTTATTTATATTTTTTAAATATATAAAAAATTATGTTTCATACAGTATTTTAATAAAAAGTCTATTAAAAGTTTTATAATTTTTAAGTTTTAAAAGAATGTGTAAACATTTAATTGCCGATGATTGTTTTTTCATTGTTACTTAAAACTTTATTTCATAAAGTTAGAATTAATTATTTGTTTGTAAACAAAAAAAAATTTAAATTATAAAATTACTAATGTAAGATAAATTATAAAACGTAATATTAAGTTCTCAAACAAGTCCTAATAGGAAAAAAATTGAATAATTATATGAATTTTAAAAAATTTGAAAATTAGTTTATATAGGATATTATATAAATTAGTTTATTAGCATGTAAAAAACAAGGGAGCTATAAAAAAATATTGAAAAAAGATTCCAGTATTAATACACTAAATTCAGATAACAAACACCGGTAATAAAAAAATTATGTTTCATACAGTATTTCAATAAAAAGTTTTATAATTTTTAATTTATTCAATTTTTCTCGGTAATACCAAATGTCATACAACCATAAACCGATATTAAGGGTAGTACTGGCATATGCTTGTATAATATCATTATAGAAACCAGTAATGCATGCCCTTATTGGATTTATTATATAAAACATTTGTTTACATAATATGATCACTAGGGATATGACTTTTTAATTTTTTTTCAAATAAAATGTTTCCTGTATCATAAATCGATGAACTTTTACCTAAAATCATGAAAAAAGGCCCAAATAGCTTTCTGCAACAAAAAAAGGTCACCCCCAAAATAAAAATTTGATTTACCATTTTTATACATTCATTTTTGACCGATGTTTTAATCTTAAGCTTAATTCTCAGCTTAATTCTATTTATTTCATTATTTTGTTATGAATTTATAAACATAACGCCACACGTTACCATGGCAATGAAACGGCCGTGTGCCGGCAAATACTTGGAATTGTTATGTGATGACGTCATTGTGTTACCACGGTGATATAGATGACTCTAACAGACTGTAGAAGATTATAGAACTTAGTAGAACATTCTGGAAGCTCTAAATAATTATATAAGCGAGCTGCTGTCAGAGCTCAGTGTTGATAATGTGAATAGTTCTATGAAGTACTCTGCGTGTAACTGAGCTAATAAGGAACTACTGTAGCGAACTAAAGACGCTGTAAGTGTACGAAGTATAAGTAGTTGTAGCATTATCGTTAGGATACGGACTGGAATCAACATTGACTGGATTATCGAACTATAATTGGATTACTATACATTTAAAGTATTTTATTAATTAAACGACTTTATTAAACGGATATTTACGCTCAGCTATCCGTAAAGTCGTAACAATATTATATGATGTCTCACAAGAAAAGTCATACCACAGTAACAAAGAACAAAAAGACTTGGACTAAAAATTTGGTGAGATTTCAAGAGTCACACAGAAGAAGAGGAAGCCTGGCTGTAGAAGAACATTCACTCGATGAAAAATCCAGAATACCACTTTAATTGCAGATCGTAGGAAGATACCAGTTTCTCGGAGCATATGTTAAAGGAAGAAAAGAACGAATAGACCAAATTTCTAAGGAAATTACAAAATTGTGGGACAATAAACTGAATTTTCCACGTGTGCCTGATCAAGTGATAAGAGCAAAGCTTATGAAGGTGCTGAAGGTCTATGATGAATGTGTCAAGCGTGGAAAATATGATGTTCTCAATGCATTATTTGACATCACGAAAGTGAATGGCCAGTGGTTATCCTCGGAAGATAAACGTCTATACCACCTACAAAAAGAAAGTAAAGGACAGGTGGGGTACTCAACAGGACAAGTGGCAAGTAAAGAAACCATTCACCCTTCCAAGAGAAGGAAAGTCCAGTCTGGAACAGCAATACCTTCCACATCACAAGTCCTGTCTACCACAGACAGTGGTACTGAATCTGAAAACTGCAAAAGTAAGAGTGAAGATGATGAAGACGACGACGGTGATAAAGACGATGATGAGGACACTCAGAAAAAAACTAGAAAGCACTACAAAAGTAAATTTGCTGTAAGTATGGTTACATCAAGTGGAGTTTCCACATAGAAAGCTGCTAAAATATGCAATGTATTATCACAACAAGGTATTGATATTCCAACTCCAAGTCAATCAGCAATTTACAAGTCCATATTCAAAGAGGCAGGTAAATTAAAAAAAGAAATGATACAACAACTTAAAATGGAACAGTGGTCCTTACACTTTGACGGCAAACGAATAGATGATAAGGAATATCAGGTAGTTGTACTTCAGAATGAAAGAACTGACGTGAAACTTGATGCACTGCGTTTAAAAGATGGCAAAGCTGAAACTGTTGCTGAAAAAATTGCCAAACTTATTGATGAATACAATTTGTGGAATTCAATTAAGATGATCATTACTGATACAACAAACGTCAATACTGGGAAGAGAAATGGAGTTGTTGTGAAGTTGCAACGTATGTTTAAATTAAAGGGTGTCACAATACCACAATTTATCGGTTGTCAGCATCACGTACTAGACAGGATTCTCCGTCTGGTGATGGACGAAGAACTTGGGGGTGATACCAAATCTCCAAACATTGAATACCCATTTGTGTCTGAACTGTTGAATAAGTATGATGAACTGAAGGATAAGTTTGTGAATGGAACTGTAGAAATTCTTGATAAATCAGGGTGGAGAGACGATATGAAGTTTTTGTACCATTTAACAAGAGTGTTTAGGTTCTATGAAGAACAAAGAAACTTCCCTCTGATTCACTTTCAGAACATTCCTAATATGACCAATGCCAGATGGAACTCAAGAGCCATTCTCGCCATTCTGGCGTTCATTCTTATGCCTGAAGCGAGAAAGAATTTGGAGAAGGTTTGCAGGTTCATTTCATATGAGTGGGCAGAACATTGGTTTAGTAGTCAAAAGTACAATGACAATGACTTCAAGAATTTATCTGATGTATTGAAGCCTTACAAAAAGGCATTGCAGTCATTCAAAAATCACTGGAAGAAAGAGCCATCCGTTATCGACAAACCACGAAGTAATCAGATAGCTGAACGTGCAATCAAGGTGATGCAAGACCTGTATGCTTCCTGCAGAAAGAAAGACAAACTGCAACTTCGATTCATTCTAAGTAATAAGCGCTAGACTCTTTATGAGACGTGAGCATCATGTGACCCATGTACTAAACACAGTAGGCCTATAGACACAGACAGTTATGTATATTGTTGTACTAGACGCTTTGATACTGTTAATTTTGTAATACTTGTATAATTATATATCACATAATGTTTTTTGTTATATCACAGTACATGTTGCATAAATAAATAAAATAACAACAGGAGTATGACTCTTACAACATCTTCAGCCTTTAATATTCATTTACTGTACAAAAGTGTACCTATTGAAAATTCGATTTTTTGGTTTTGGGGTGACCTTTTTTCAAAATATGTCAAAATGAAACATCTATTCGTTCTTTTTACATAAAAGTTCATTGAATTACGATACAGGCCTAGTAGGTTGCAAAAAAGTCATATCCCTAATGATCACTGTTAAACAAACAAGAGATATTTGTATATTAATGTAGAAAAAGACAAAATATATATATATATATATATATATATATATATATATATATATATATATATATATATATTGTTTTTTTGTGTGTGTATGTGTGTGTGGGTCATTTATTTGATCTTATTGGTAATTCCTTGCCTATTTTTTAAGGAAATAAAAGAAGTTTTTTGTCCTAGGAAATGATTTAATAGTTTTATTACATAAACTTTTAGTTTAATTATCTTTTTTATACAGTTAAGAAATAATAAACTAATGTTTTTATTTAGACTGGAGCTTTGGAAGGCCAAACATTTCGAAAAACAGGAGTTCTTCCTGATTTGAGTGAGCAAAATTTAGTTGATTGTACGCAGTCTTATGGAAATGAGGCTTGCAATGGTGGTTGGATGGATAATGCCTTTAAATATATAAGTGATAATAAGGGAATTGACAGCGAAGCAGGATACCCGTATTATGCCAAGGTTTTTCTTTTCTATATATGTGCATATGGCTGTATACAAATATATATATATATATATATATATATATATATATATATATATATATATATATATATATATATATATATATATATATATATATATATATATATATATATATATATATATATATATATATATATATATAGATGTATCCTTTTTTTTGTAAATTCTGTCTTCGTAAATGATAATATAGGTGCCTATAGTATCACTTACGGGGACAGATTTTACAAAAATAAGGATACTTACGGGGACATTAGTATTACCGGGGACATTTTTGTGTACCCGTTAATTTTTTGTCCCTGTAAACATCGTTTTTTTGTAAAAAAAATGTCCCCGTAGGCAACATTTGTTAGGGTTTCCAAAAAACCGCATTTATAAAAAACCGTGATTAACCGTGGTTTTTGGTTTCTCTTGTTAAATAATAAAACTTTTGTAAGTTTTTCTTGCATTGTTAATTAAATAAGTTATTTAAAAAAAGTGTTTTAACGTTATGTTTATGCTTCGAAACAAAACTTATAATGACTTATTTTTATTGTAAATAAATTTCAGCTCAAAAAAATGCGTTTGACATTTGTTCATGTGGGTTTTAAAGAGAGAATCGCATTGGAAATTTTATCAAGATTTTGTGTTCTTTTTCCCGTATTTCGGTACAACAAGATCTCTTGCTTAAGTCTTTCGAATTAATCAGTAGATTTGGGCAAGTGTGTGATGATATCTTTATTGAGAAGTGCGTTTGATTCATCCTCAAGAGAAAAAGATGAACTTTCCAATGTTGTACGTGGTGCTTCAGTTAGCAGTGGTTCCTCATCATTAGAAGTAAATCCAAAAAGCCTAAACGCAAGTTTTCCAGCAAAATTTAAAGTATTTTTTAATGGAACAACTGAAGGATATTTTAGACAACTTTACAACTGCATAACGTTTCCGTTAATTCATTCATCAACGTGCTTTTTTAAATTTGAATGCAATAAAGATGCGACCTCTGTATTCATAGCAAATTGTTTTGGAAGCATGAATTCAAGAACAGTATCTGCTTTCAATAACGTTGCATCTCTGCTATGAAATTCCACTGCTAGTTTTGCTGCCTCTAAAGCAGCATGTAATGAAGCTAATGACTCAAAACTAACTTGTTGATTGTATCAAGGGCATTTAATTCAGCAAAAACCCGAAATAAACATTTTTTAGTTTTTAACAAAGACGCAACTATGAAAAAAGTGAATTTCAACAATGACGAATATCTTGATGCAGTTTGATTTCTTTACCAAGTTCCTCAGTAACTTTTTTCTGAAAAATTTGATTACAAACTGATAACATTTTTATGAATTTCACTACTTTTTGTGCACTCATTAAATTTTTAGGGTAGTTAACATTAATCTTATTGTTTACTGATTCAAAACCAAAACTATCATCGTAAATTCCGTGTTCATCCTCTTATGAATCATTGTCCATTTCCTTGGAAATTGGTACTTTTGTGTCTTTATTTCTTTTGCATAACGTGTTACACACTTGTATAATGTGTATGCATCAAGATGATTCCATGATTAAAGAAAAACTGATCAACAATGTCCGTTAAATGCATGAGCTTCTGGTTGATTACTGCACCATCTTGAGTTGAACCTACTACATCTCTATCTATACAGACACCAAATGATTTCAAATGATACTTAATATTTTGAATTAAAATTTCAGCTGGACAGGAACCATAAATCTTAATGAGGCTAATATTATAGATTTTTTTACATTCGCTTTCATGTAGTTTGACACCAATGTGCCTTGTGTGCCTAAAAGCTGTGTATTATTCATGAACTTAGCTGAATTTATGTCCCATTAGAACTTTTTCGATAATTTTTTGTTTCATCACTTTCTTTGTATAAGAAAAGCCTTGTTGGAAATTCATCACATTTGTAAGGCTTTTAAGAAGATGGTTTCCTCTTTGTTGAATCGGTAAGCAAAAAAAATTGTTCGTCATTGCATTAATCAAAACGCTATCTGTAGCTTGATCAGCTACAATTTTTTTAAGGCTCGTTTTTAAGGATTTTAGCTGCTGATTTATTCTGCAGTCGAAGATCAATCGATAGCATTTCTATGATGCAAAATATGATTCCGCAAAGTATTAATGGATCCACAGGAGCATGTTACAACAGAACCGTATCTATTACAAATGCCTTCGGCATCTCTTGAATTCGCAGTTTTACGCCAGGTAGCGAATTTTCAAACTGATGACATTATTTTAATAATTTAAAAAAATTAAATTTATACCTTATACTATATATACAAATATATTTACTTTTTTTTAGAATACTTGAATAATTTTGAAAATGAAAAGATGTGTTAAGCTTTCCAGCAACATACAATGTAAATGATAAAATAAAAATTTGATTACTTCTAAACTTGTTTTTTTATACTTTTCTATAATAAATGAACATTCAAAAGAGATTATACAAAAAAATCGCCAAAACCGTTTTTGAAAATATCTTTATATCGTTTTTGACAAAAAACCCGCGGTTATCGGTTATCGTTTAAAAACGATTGGAAACCCAAACTTTTATAGAGAACGAAAAGTTCATACATCGACTATTAAATAGTCTAATTTGCAAGGGAGTACTGCTACCTCGACGGAGGGTTTGTTTAGGGTCAGCATAAAGGTCAGGCTTAGGGTTAGGTTTAGGCTTAGGGTTAGGTTTAAATACGGTTATATTACTGCATTGATCGTTTCTGTAAATAGATGCAAATTAAAATGAAATATTATATAAGATAAATGAATAAAAATAACAAAAATAAATACAAAAAATATATTTTTATAATAAAGCAATAAATTTAAATATGAATAAATAAAAATAGAAATAAAGTAAAAATTAAAAAAATTATATAAATATGTTGAAAAATAGTAGAAAAAAAGTAAAAAAAGAATTCTCGGGAACAAAAAAAACATGTCTTTGTAAACGCCGTCTAGGACTATATATATATATATATATATATATATATATATATATATATATATATATATATATATATATATATATATATATATATATATATATATATATAAATACACACAAAACAATAGGATATGTACAACAACAATTTAAGCAATAACCTATGTACACAGAAAGCCGAGAGCTGTTACGCCGTCCGGGACAGCAACCCTGGTTGGCGCCCATATTTATCAAAATTTTCCTATATTATAGATGAAGAACTTTTTTTTATTTTTTTTATTTTTATATTAGGTACCTTCTTTTCATTTGTCGCCCCCTAGATAGCTGCCGCCGGGACAAACAGTTCCTTTGGCTCCCGTTGTCGACGGCCCTGTATATACAACAACAGTTGTACAATAACATATGTACATAACAGCTAAACAATAGCATAAGTGCAATAACAACAAAACAATAACAGCTATTTTAGTAACTACTACCAATGTCGAATTAACTAATTAGTTAATTTGATATTAGTTAACTGCTAATAAATGTCAAAATAACTAATTAGTTATCCCACATTAATGTGAAATCTCAGATTGCGCGTTAGCATGTGATAGCTATTGTCAGGGGTTAGGGTTAGGATTAACAATAGATTGACATTCGCGTTAGCATGGCAACTGAAAAAATATATATGTATATAAATACGTATTTTGATAGTTGTTTTGCATTATGATAATAAATTAAAACCCTATTGATATAACAAAACCCAATTTTAAAAGTATGCTCAATATTAATAAAATAATGTAAAAATTTCATTAAATAAAGTGAGAAACATCAGCCATTATATGCAAAAAAAAAAAAATAATAACACGCTTTAATTAATAGAATAATAATAACACGCTTTAGTTAATAGAATAATAAAAATAAAAAAATAGCTGCTTTGATAGAATAGAATAAATTTAATAGATGGCGCAGAAGTTTGTGACTAAGTTGGAATATTTATCTAGTTTTAATTGTCTTAGTCTTATAACAAAGATAAATTTGGATTGTATAGAGACAGGGTTGGAAATAGGGGGTGCAAACACGAAAATTCGTAAAAAATGGGTTAATTTACCTTAGATGGCAATTCAAAAGGAAATCCTTTTAAAAATGATACTTTATACAATATTTTTAAACTTTGGTTTTCTCTATTAATAATAAATAATGGTTTACAACCGATTTATTTATAGGATGTTGGTCAGTACCTAACAGCATTCTATAGGCACTTCAATAAGTAAAATTGTGCAGAAATTAAATAAATCAGCGGTAAGAACGACTGATTAAAATACACTGAAACCTGGTTTGAAGTAAAATATAATCAGATAAATTGTCCGTTACTGGTTCTATTGTCTACATTGTCTGTTACTGGTTATATTTATTGGCTCATACCGCTATTTATCTGTTTTCTAAACAATTTAATAAAGTGCAGGTTTATTTTGTTAGATGTTACAATCATGATCATTGATTATAAATTTTTTATTACTTCATATTTTATTTAAAACTAGATGAATCTAACTAAATATTTAATCTAACAAATTAATTGTATCGGTTTGATTATTATTAATTATAAATACCGTTGTAGAAACGTCAACTAGCTAATATTTAGATAAAAATACTAGAGAAAAAACTCAAGCTTCAGGATTATCTAAAAAAAAATGTAAACATTTGAATTCTTAGTATCCTTGTATTTTAGGAAAAATATATACAAAATGAAAATGAATTTAAAAATCTTAGCATAATTGATACACTTATATTGCTAAACAGATCAACTTAGATTTTTTACAGAATTAATGTTGACAACCTGGCAATGGATGATTTATTTTGTCACCAAATAAAGGAAAAGCAGATTAAAGTTGATCATAAATTATTTAAGATCCACAATGAACGTTGATCGACAACAAAACTTTATGCTTCTTAATGCTAACAAAGATTTGTTGAGCATTATTTGATTAAAAGAGGCTTGTTGAAAATGGGCATCGGTGAAACAGCGTAAAATCAATTTTTATCTTAATTAAGTATCAGGTCTTTTTTATAAAATTAAGAATCAATTTTATGGATCTGCTGGAACAATTTTTAAGTTCTCAATTTTGTTCTCGCTGATTTATATATGATATCACATAGTGTACTATTGAATTAGAACCTTCATTTGATTTTATATGTCATTGTTGTATCAAATTATCACCCCCCAAAACATGCCCTAGTTGTTTCTTAAACAAGAGAAAAAAACAACGTTGTTGATGCCATAAATAAGAGGTTTATACCCAATATAGGTTTAATGTATCTTATTTAAAACTTTTTGTAAATAAAAAATAAACATTTAACAGTTATTGATACAGTCTTAAAAATTGCCAAATACAAATAAAGAAATAATTTTTATTTGTATTAATAACATTAAAATGTTTATAGTTAAAGATTTTCATAAAAAAAATCACATTAAACATTTTCATTAAAAAAATAAAGTAGTTTTATGTAAGTAAACAAAAAATAGTAATTAGGTAATGATATGATGACGTAACTATTTGTATAAGTATAACTTCTACCATGGTAGCTGAGAGCTGGTACTAACTCTCAGCATATATTATAACATAAATTAGCACGAACCTTCGTTCTCACATATCAAACTTAATGATAAAATTTTTTGTTTTATCAATTATTTAAATTGTCAAAAAACTTTTTATTAGTTTTTAAAAATTTATTTTTTTTTGTTAAAAAAAAAAATTATTTTTAAATTTTGTTATATTAGAAATATCTGAACAACAAAATTTCTTATTTAAATAACATATAGTGATAATAACATTTAATTTTATTCATTATAGTAAAATAGATATATTGTCAATAGTTAATATAAATATTTTGATGGTATATTCATTTTCCATCAATCTTCAATTAAACATACATTGTACTTGCAGATATCCAATAAGCCTAATTCTAACATGTAATCTGCTGAATTTGGCAGATTACATATTAGAATATGGCAGAAATGGTAAGGTATTTACTACCTAACACAAGAAAAATTGGTGCACAAGACATAAGTCTTTAAACGCTTGATTATTTCTAGGATTAACTTTCGGTTTAGTGTGATTTAATAGCAGATTAATTATAAGAATTCAGATGATTTTATAATCTAATCTGCCGTTTGTACCATATAAATGATCTACTCATCTAGCCTGCTCTGCCAAACGTACCTAGAGGAATGTAAACAGCTCACTACACAGTATTTTGTAATTTTTAACAAGTTGTTTTGTTTTTGATTTTGTATTTGTTGGCTGATGATTGTTGTATAGGCATTAAACTTAAAGTACCATAAAAAAAATTATATATAATATATATATATATATATATATATATATATATATATATATATATATATATATATACATGCATATAAATATATAAAAATTATATATATATATAAATATATATATATATATGTATATATACACATACATATAAATAAATAAAAAAATATATATATACATACATATAAATATACATATATATATATATATATATATATATATATATACATATATATATATATATATATATATATATATATATATATATATATATATATATATACATATATATATATATATACATATATAAATATTTATATATATATATGTATATATATATATGTATATGCATATATATATGTATATGATATATGTATATATATATATATACATACATATAAATAAATTAAAAATATATATATATACATACATATAAATATACATATATATATATATATATATATATGTATATATATATATATATATATATATATGTATATATATATATATATATATATATATATATATATATATATCTATAGATTAAATTTATTATTTTATATTATAAAGTTTTTCATCAAAAAAGGCGTGTTAAAAATCTTTTAGATAATTTGAATCAGCAGAAAGATTTCTGATGAGACTTTATTGCATTAAAAATTAAACTGCATGATTTTTACTTCTGTTAGTTTCATGCAATTTGCAATCAACAATTAAAATCTTTTGGTTTGTGGTTTGTTTTTAACACACGCACACACACATAATTCTAATCATTATAATACATTTATAGTTGTATTTATTTACATTTTATTTATAGTTTTATTGTATTTAAACTAGTTATTTAATAATTTGATTATTTTTCAGGCACTTGGGTATTGTTACTACAATCAGCAATTTAATGTAGCTTCTGATACAGGTTTTGTTGACATACCCTCTGGAGACGAAAATGCGCTTAAAGTAGCTGTTGCCACAGTTGGACCAATATCTGTTGCTATAGATGCCACAAAAAGTTCTTTTATGAGCTATCAGTCAGGTGTGTATTACGAACCAACTTGTGGCAATGGTCTAGAGAATCTTGACCATGCTGTTTTAGTTGTTGGTTATGGTACTGAAGAAGGTCGCGATTTTTGGCTTGTAAAAAACAGGTATTAATAATTAAAAATGTGTTTTGTATTATTTTAAAAATGGTAAACTGTTTTAAATACTTTTATTTAAATGTGATTTTTTTTTTTAGTTGGGACATAACCTGGGGAGATCAAGGTTATATTAAAATGTCAAGAAACATGTCAAACCAATGTGGCATTGCAACCAAAGCCAGTTACCCGTTAGTTTAAGTTTTCAAAAAACTACAACCTGTTATATACATTTCGACACATTTGTATAAAGTAATTATTAACCTTTGGAAAAAAACAATCAAAGCCAAACAACGTTTAAAATTAAAAACCAGCATACTTTTCTATAAAGTACTTCACGAAACAATACACATAGTACACATACGTACACATAGTTCACAAAAATTTAAAAAAGTATTAGAATACTTTTAAAATGAATACAGATTGATTGTAGAAAAAGATTCCAGATTTTTAATGACGTACGCTAAATAATGCTTCTTATATTATTTTGTATTAACATATTATGTAAAAAAAAAAGTGTTTGTTTACAAAGTTTTTGTATGTCATAATAAAAAAATAAAACAAACACATTTGATTTTGAAGTTAGGACTGAGGAGGGAATTACTTAACTTAATTGTTTTGATTGTTCTCCGATCGTAAATAAAGTAATTTTTCTTCGACAGAGTTCTATCTCTTAACAGACTTGTGCCATTGCCATTATATTCACCATTACATTTAAGGCCGCATATTTTACATTTTTTAGATGAAAATGTGTTGCACCAAAATATATATCAGGGTATTTAAACAACCAAAGCAAAAAAGTTGCATCTTTTCATTTTCCAACAGACCAAAACTGAAACCAACTTTATATATGACTTGTTAATCATTCAGATTAGACTATAACAAAATATTCTTATTATTTCAACTTCATTTTGAAGAAAAGTATATAATTAGAGGTGATAACTGCACCCTAAATTGGCAGCACCACCTGTAGTCCATCCCATTTTTATGAACAAATTTTAATACACGGAATGTCTCAAAATGTTCCCAATGTATTGTTTTCTTTATAAAAATTTATTTTGGTACTGTTTTCTTTAAAAAATTTCATTTTGGATGACTATTTAAACTCGCGTTAATAATTCGGGGTGTAGTGAAAAGGCAAATATTGTCTTCTTTTAGCCCCGGTCATGTAGATTTTATTTATATAAAACGGCATCGTATTCTTTTTTTAATGACGAAATAAATAAATAATAAAAAAATAATGCAAACATCAGTATTGATTACCAATTAAGATATATTATTTGCGATGATTTATTTAAGATTACCATTATGATAATGAACTAAAAGGTAAACTTAGAAAAGCTCTTATGCTCATATATGAGGAACATACATATTACATTCTGGAAATATTTTTAATTTCATTTTCATTTATTTTTTGTTCCTTAATATTACAAATCCGTAATTACATAATAAAGGTTCGTTAGCAGTGAATATATAAATAAAAACAAAATATTGCAAAGTGGTTTTACAAAAATAATAAATTCACTCTAACACTGTAAAAAAAACGCGGAAAACTGGACCAAACGGTCTTTTCATTAAAAACCGCTTTACATTTCTGAAAATAATAAAATTCATATTCATAAAATTTTTACAGAATCTTATTCCAGGTATGAGGTGCGCAATAAGTCATTTTGAATTGCTCAAGCTTAATTTTTACTTGAAGGCTCTAACAGTGTACTATTTGTACACTATAAATATTTGTTTTTGTTTATAAAGACTATATAAAATTAAAGAATTTTTTTGGCAAAGTTTGCTAATGAGTTTTCTAGAGATAAAATAGTTGCTATCGTCAGCAAACATTATAGCTGAATTTTTTTTTGATCCATTTAGAGATTGTTTTGCATAGATTAAGAAAAGCAAAGACGTAAGGTCTTTGACAAAGGTACACCACACTCTATTAAAAACGGGTTAGAGAGTTTATTGCCTCCGTAATATACAAATTGCATACGTTTATCTAAATAGCTTTCCATCCACTTGTTGGATTTACGATCACTTATGCCATACATATTAGGCTTTGATAAAAATAATTTGTGATCGACTGAATCAAAAGTTTTAGAGACATCTACAAAAACACCTAATGTAACTTCTCCGTTTGTAGGAGTTTTTTATTTCTTCAACCAAATGAAGGTTTGTGTGTTTAGTTGATGTATTTTTTTGAAAACCAAAGTAATTAAAATAAATAACACTGTTTTCTTTAAAAAAAAGTATATATCCCATTGTGCATAATTCTCTAAAGTATCTCAGAATGTTGAAAGTATTGATATTGGTAGAAACCTACCTATTTCAATTGCATCTCCTGATTTAAATATAGGTTTTACTTTAGCAGTTTTTAGTTTTTTAGGAAGTATACTTTCTTTTAGAGAGCGCTTAAAAACTTTGAATAAAGGAATTTTAAGCTTATTGTAGCATTTAATTATTATATTGTTATATACATCGTCAATTCCAGTTGCCTTGTTTCTATTTAGGCTTTTAAAAGCCTCGTCAATTTCTAACATGGTTAGTTTTTTATTATTTAGTTCATTTCTATTACAACTTAAATATTTATAAAAAGAACTATTTACATAAGGAATTTGAGATGCAAGTTTAAATCCTATTTTGACAAAGAAGTTATTAAACTCACTTGCAATGTCGTTTTCATTATCAACTGATTTTTGATCGATTTTTATAGTTTTAGAAAAGTATGGTTTCTTAATTTTTGGTTTACCAATAATTGCGTTTAATAACTGCCATGTTTTTCTGGAATCTGTTTAACACTTTTTAAGTTTATTTTAATAACTAGCTTTAGTGGCTTTTTTAAGTTTTAAATAAATTTGCATAATTCTTTTGTTCTTTTTTCGTTTTATAGCTTTTTTTTAAAGGTATTTTATATATAACTTTTGTTTCCGTTTAGATTCCTTTTTAAGACCTTTACTTAACCAAGGTGAATCTATATCTTTGAGTTAAATTGTTTTGTTGATTTCGGAAAATGTTTTTTTAAAAAAAATAAAAAAGTATTTAAAAAATTGTTATACATTAAATTGGTATAATTGAGGATTCTAAACCTGACTAGTTAATATTTGCTTACTCTCTTTCAAATTAGACCTGGCTGTCAAAAGAATAATGCTGCCTTAGGATTGTCATTTTTTGACTTATTTTAGTTTGGTTTGAGGTCTTTATTGAAATAAATATCGGAAAGTGATCCCATAATGGTGTTTTAATTATTCCTTTTTTTAGCAAGATTTCAAATAAAGAATTTGTTAGTATATTGTTGGTTAATGTTGATGAATTTCTTGTAATTCGAATTGGCCAGTTTATAAGAGGAATTACACCAAATCGGAAAATATCATTGTAAAAGCTTGTATTTCTTTATTATTGTCATAGTTTAGAGCGTCAAGATTAAAACCTCATAGAACAAATAAACTTTTTTTTTTGGAAGCTTTTTAAAATAATGTTTTGAAAATGGTTTGAGAATATTTCTGTTGAAGACTGTGATGGTTTATAACAGCATGATATTTTGGTATTGTTAGAGTCGTTATTAATGATTTCAATAGAAACAAATTCCCTTTCGTAATCAGATTGCTTCGTGATTTACACCGCAAACTATGTAACACACTCAACACCTCTTTTTTTCGAATTTCTTTGCAAATCACTCCTTCATATTTATTTAAATGAAAACGCACGCTTTCGTTAAATTCTTCATCAGTTAACCATGTTTTGCTTAAACAAATAATATTAAAAATGAAATTGCTTTCTTCTAAGAATATTTTGTTTATTAAAGTTTTTGAAAGTTTTAAATTTGAAAACTTTAATATATTCAAAAAATTGAATATATTAAAGTTTTCAAATTTGCTTTAGTACTTCTTATATTAAGATGAATGAGAGACAAGCCCTCATGAGGCTCAACTTCATTTTTTTATTTCATGTGGAAACATATAAGGTGTTTTCATTTTCATTAATGAAAATTTAACAATAAAGTTATTGTCTGGGTCATGTTTATCAAAAGTGTTTTGATCATTTATTTTAAATACCTTATCTGAAATGTTTTCGAAAAGTTTTTCAAATTCAAACGTTTTTGGATTCATTTTAAAGCTTTCCCATTAAAAAAAAAATTGTATATATATATATAATCAATAACCATTTAAAATCCAACGTAAATAAAAAAAATTAATCAAAGAAGGTAAAATTACTCTTTTTTTTTCCATTCCGCTCGCGTACAATTGGCTTTTTGTAAGAAATTTACTCAAATTTACCCGATTGACTTTCAATTTTCATTTTCTCTCGCAAATCTTTTCTAATTCGATCCGTGCAAAAATCTTCGTTAATAGAAATGTTCTTTCCATTTAACTTTGAAGATTTTTTTACAGTTACCTGCCTATCTTTAAAGTTCAATAATTTGAGAACAATTATTTTGTGCTCTTTCATACCTTCAGGCGCTCCAAGCGCCCTTTCAATTTTCATATTTTTTATACTCAAGTACTCATCAAATATAGTTTTTACTTTTTATTCACTTTCCAACCAGCTTTCCTTATTATCTTATTTAACTCCGTCAACTCTGTATCCATTGTTTCACTTAGCTTACTATTTAGTTTTTTTTTTGAGTTCAGTGTTGTTAACTTGAATTTCTTTAGGAGTAGACTTATTTTTTAAGAAAATATATTACTGCGGTTTTAATTTTGTTTTCAATGAGTTCCTCATAAAAATTTAAACTTACTTTTATTCCTTCAACTTTTGTTGCAAATGTGCAATAATGAACAAACAAGTAATAATCAGTTCGCCACTAGGATTAGCAATTATACATAAAACTGCAATTGCAGCTTTAAATGCAATTCAGATTGAAAAGATGTTTCAAATTTTTAACTACTATTAACTCCTTTTTTTTTAACACTTTTTTTAACACTATTTTTAACCATTTTTAACACTGGACAATTACTAATTCTAAACAAAGGTTTTCACCTAATATTATTGGCAATGCTATTGTATTAGGAGACAAGAAAATGATATTTTACTAATCTTTCATTGATTGGATTGATCAGTGGTTTTTTTCATCTGCATTGACCCTTAGAACTCAAACTGCATCAGCATTTATAAATCCTTTACGTACTTAAGCACTATTTGTTGAGGAGCTTCTAAATGATGGGTATGATTATGTAATGAGAACTGTATTTTCTCAAAATTATGGAAAGTTCTCTTGATCATAATAGTCGAGAAACGGCAATAACTATAGCAGGCAATATTGCAAAAAAATGTCAAAAAGATCAAAATGCGAAAACTGCAAAACATATTTAAAAGCTAGAAACGTTGATCGTGAAAATGACTCTTATTTTACTCTCATTATGTTCATTATACTCATTATGCTATATTATATTAGACTATTTGTTCCATCCAAACAGGTTGCAGAATTGATTAGTGTATTTGCTATTTTGGATTTAATTGAGAATGAAATTTTATCTCTATCATATCCAGTCATTAAATCGTCAACATTCCTGTTACATAAATACGCACTAAAAATCATGACATTTGGGGAATTCAGATTTTAACAAAAATTCTTGTTAATATATTTTTTAATAAAAAATAAAAACTATCGAGGGATTTGGTTTCCAATGATAACTTAAACATATTGAATTATTGGTAAGAGAAAAAAGTGAAATCAAAATTGCTAATATGCCAGTTGTATAGCTTTTGCTTATATAGTTTAATTAGATTTATCTATTATTTGACATTTTTTTCGAAACGTTAAAATATACACGACTATGTATATTTTAACGCTATGAAATAAGTTGTAAAAACCCCAATTTTAGCAATACCTGCCCCAAACGTGAGAGCAATAAGTTGACAAAATAATTTTTATACTCTTCTTAACTAAATCTATATTCATTTATAAATTTTAAAATTCACACAAAAACCTTTAGGCGTTCAAAAACTATGACCATAAAAAGGTTGCTCCCCCCCCCTTCCCCCTCAATTTGAGGGAGTTGCACATTTTATAAGGTCATATTTGTTGAATGCTAAGAGATTATTGTGTAAGTTTTAAAGTTTATCAATGATTATAAACTTGGTTGAGAATAGTAAAAAAAATATTTTATTAACTTATTGCTCTCACGTTTGGGGCAGGTGTAGCTAAAATTTTCGGGTTTTTTTGTTACCAGGCTCCAACCATCGCAATTTTTTGCGAAGCATAATGCATATATATGTATATATATATATATATATATAAATATATATATATATATATATATATATATATATATATATATATATATATATATATACATATACATATATACATATGTATATATATATATATATATATATATATATATATATATATATATATATATATATATATATATACATAACTACCCTATTAAACAAGGGAAAGTTTTTGTTCAATCGAAACTGATTGTGTACTAAATATCTTTCAAAGATCTATTACTACAAAGAAACTGTTTAAAATAACCCTTATTCTGGATTAACAGCAAAGAAAGATTCTTTTCTGGACATGGCCAACAAATGCGTTGGCCATGTCCAGAAAAGAATGGAAAAAGTTTACGTGCGCTAATCTCTCAAAGGAAAAATTCTTTCTGATGGAAAAACAATAAACACACTTCAGAACTATACGGTTGTGGTATTAAAAGAATCAATAAAATGTGGTATTAAAAGAAATTAATATAAAAGTCAATATTCCTACTGCTAATGAAATCAAATATATTTTTAGTTATAAAGATTTAGGCAATGATAGTTTACTTAAATCTTGCCTTGCTGGTGAAACACAGAACGTTTATTAAGCTTTGCATAGTTTAATATGGAAACGGTGCTACAAAGAGGATTTTGTAGGAAACTTATTGAATGATATAACTGTAGCATCCGCAGTGATATGTTTCAATGAAGATGGCTGTGGTTTGCTAAGTATTTATCATAGTCTTGGTTTGCAACCTGATCAATTTTGCATAAACGGGGTGCATAATTATTATATGGAACGCATAAAAAATAAAAATAAAAAGTCTAGTGATATTGTTAAAAATCAAAGAAAATAGCTCAGAGCAATAAAAAAGTGATATAAAAAAAGATAAAAAAAAAATTGCTGCAGAAGGTGAAAATTATGCTTCTGGAACTTTTTAGATTTTATAGTAATTATTTATTTTTTTTAATGAGTTTTTCTCAGGTACGCATTTTTTCCACTTTGATCTGAAATAACTTAAAATTTGTTTTGTAAAATTTATTGAATTTTTCAGGATTCATTGTTTCCATGAAAGTCTATGTTCTGAACTAAAAAAATTTTTTTTTACTCATTTTTATATGCATTTAAATTACCCAAATTATTGTAACTGAGGAAATAAAAGTTTTGATTCATTGAATTTTTATAGTTCAGAACCATAGACTTGCAGGCACCATTGCATTATTGATTTTTACAAAGTTTATGTCAATATCTTTTTGCAATCAAAAGATATATGGGAAGAAAAAATCTGCATAAATAGGGTATTTTCCTAATTACTTTTAAAAACTATCTTTTTTATTTTACTGTAATTATGTTTTTGTAATTAATTATTTGTAATTAATGTAATTATGTTTTATGTTTTTTATAAAAGACATAATTATAAAAAATATTTTATAAAATAGTTTTTTCTGGTATGTACCACCTTAATATCTATGTATATACAATATTCATTTATATCTTTGTATATTATATAAATATAATCTACAGTGCTGTGACTAGTGGGTCTGAGACCCCCCCCCCCCCTAAAAAAACTATTATTAAGGATACAGTTTATTAAAAAGTATTTTAGGTATCATTAAAAATGAAAGAGCTTCTTTAATTTTCAAAATAGCCCGTAAAATTTGCAAATCGTTGCCTCCTTTCCTCCACCCCTCTCCCATTTGAGGGGTGTGGGGTAGCCTAGCCACGGCTCTATTAATTCACATAGATATAAATGTATGTCGATTTGAATAATTTCTATGATAACTCTCTATTATTCTTATTTTATCGATTATTAGCAGCGGCATCACTAGGGGCGCAAAGGGTGCGGTCCACACCGGGTGACACCATCACAACCTGATATAGAAGGGCAAAACAAAAATGAAAAAAATGTAAATATCACGGAACTGCTCATGTATTTTTTTTTATTACTTTTTTAGGAATTTCTAGATAAGAGGACTTTTTTTAGAAATTGACGTTGCGCCCCTCTACTTTCACAAACTCGTGTCGTCGGCCCTCTGAAATTCTAGAGGGGTGACAATGAAAATTAATTCATGGTCAATAGTAAGAAGTTTTTGCTTAGGTTTTATTTTGAATGTATCAAAAGAGTTAGTAGTTTTAATGTCGTTATTAAGTTTCGAGTTCCATAATTTGGATCCTCTATATGCGATAGAGAATTTTGTGGCCATATAATAGGTTTTGGGTTGAATGTTCTGATTGGTTGAATGTTCTGATTGGTTGAATGTTCTGATTTAAAAATCTAGTAGAGTAAAAATGATTTATTTGGTTAAAAAGGATACTAAATATTACAGGTGTCATTTTAATATCAATCTGATAAATGTTTAGTTGATAAACATAAAGTATATTTAGCTTATTTAATAAACCTTTTGAGGGCGTTAAACTATTTACGTTTGAAATAATTAGTGCAGCATATTTTATTCTACAGAGTAGTTTTTTTTTTTTTGGTTGCGTTGGTGCCGCATGCGGCACCAACGCAACCAAAAATAAAAAATGAACAAAATAAACAAAAAAATGGGAATATTGCTTGGTGCACCAAGCAATATTCCCATAATTAAGGTAGCTGTGAATAAAAGAAATGTATATCTTTTTTAAATAGTTTTGGTTTAAAAACCTTTTAGCTTTATATAGTAAGCTAATATTTTTTGATATTTTGTTATCCATTATACTTATGTGTTCGCGCCATGAAAGATTTTTGTCGAGAAATACTCCTAAGAACGCGCGCGAGTGCTCTCTTTTCTATATTAGAATTATTAATATATAGATAGGGAAGTTTTAATAGAATTTCTTTTTTTTTTTTTTGTGGAGCCTATGAAAAAGAGTGTATTTGGTTTTACTTGTATTTAAGGATAGTTTATTCGACTTGAACCATTCAGTTAAATTTGTGAGTTCCTTATTGACTCTTTCAAATAAGAAGTCGATGTTACTATTAGAGTAAAACAAGTTTGTGTCATTGGCGAATAAAATTTAAGTTAAAATATTAGAAAACTTATGTAAATTGTTTATATAAACAAGAAAGAGGAGTGGTCCGAGTATTGATCCTTGAGGAACACCGCATGTGACTGTCATATATTTTAATTTTCCTCCGTTATACGGTATATATTGTTTTCTACTTGTTAAGTAATTTTGAACCAATCAATGTTTAGTTTAGCTAGAAGAATGTTATAATCAACTGTGCCGAACGTTTTTCTGAGATCTATGAAAACTCCTACTGTATAATTTTTTTCATCAAATGCTTTAAGTTTATCTTGAAAAGGGTAAATAATGGCATGGTCAGCGGATTTTTTTGACTTAAATCTGAATTGTTTGTTGTAAAGAATATTATTTCTATTTAGAAAGGAATAAAGTCTATTGTACATAATTCTTTCTAGTATTTTTGAGAATCAAGAAAAAATTGAAATTGGTCTATCGTTTACAACGTTTGAAACACCAGATTTGAAAATGGGTTCAACTTTTGCAATTTTAAGTTTTTTCAGGACAAACGCCTTGTTTTAAAGATACATTAAAAATGTGCAATAGTGGAATAGTTTTATATTTTATTGGTTTTATAATGGCGCAACTACTTTTTTTTTTATTTTGTTCTTAAATATTCAATAGATTTGTACAATAAGAAACGGTATGATGAACAAGAAATGGTATTATGAGAATTTAAAAAAGATTCGAATTTTACTTCTGATGTTTCTATTTTTGATGCTAAGTTAGAACCTACCATAAGAAAATACTGATTAAATTGTTCTGCAATTAAAGATTTATTTGTAATAAATTCATTATTTGATTTAAGATAGAATGGAAGGCTAATCCGATCAAGATTTTTTTTTTTCAATTACTTCTTTAATTATGTTCCAGATCTTTTGCGCTTCATTTTTGTGTTTACTTAACTGTTCAGAATACTAATATTATCTAGAACGTCTTAAAATTGATTCAAAAAGACGTTTATAGTTTTTATTCTTGGTTTCATTTTCAAGTGTTCTCATTTAGATAAATTTATTACATGACCGCTGTTTTTTTTTGGATGACTTTAGAATACCCTTTGTTATCCAAGGATTTAATTGGGCTTTTGTTAAGAAAAAAGTCGTAGTTGCCGGAAAAACTTTGTTATAAACTTTTTGAAACTTGATAAGAAACATGTCATATGCTTTATTAACGTTTGTAATTTTTAAAAGATGATTCAAATTTATAAAAGATAATAGGTTATGAAAATAGTTTATAGTAGTCTTATTATTCTAGTTGTTCTTTTTATTTTTGAGGTATATCATCGCACTTTTGTGACACTAATATTTTGAGGCATTAATATCATCGCACTTTTGTGACACTATAAACACTGGAAAGTGGTCAGAAATATCATTTAAATACTCCTGTTTTAGTTTTGGTGTTTATGAATTTATTAGTGATTATTTGATCAAAATTGGGAGCAAGAAGAAGACATTGATTGTCTTATCACCGAGCCCCGTTTACATCTTGTCCGCGTTTATAAACAAAAAATAAAATATACAAAAAACATATAAAAATACATAACTTTTGTCAAATAATAAAATGACTATTAAATTTATTTAAAAATAAAGAAAATTTTGTATACTAATACAAATATATTTGATACATGTTAGCGCAAGTTTTCACATCTACAGTCATTGTAAGTAAAAACCAGGTAAAAATAACAATAAAAATTTATTAGACAAATCAATATCAAAAGTTTATGCTAGTATCTATCGGTACCGACATTTTGTGAAAAATTTTTTGAATTGAATTTGATTTATAAGAAAACAAAGCGTATGGGTCATTGGTCTATGTATATCATCTTACCATTTTTTAATTATATCTTGAGATTATAATCTCACATCGATAAAATAATATCAAGCTGATATTTGCAGAAAAAAATATTTCAAAAGTTGGGCACTCCAATTATAAACATACTATACATAACTATATATCAAAAAACTAAAAATATATATAAAAAATAATTTTTTAAACTCAAAATTTCGTAAAACACCAAAATTAAACAAAAATAATAATTCAAAGAAATTATGAAATATAAATAACCTAATTATTAAACGAAATAAAAGGAAAATTTTCTTAGAAAATGCTGCTATGAAGTTATTTTAAATTGGCTTGTAGTTGAAGGTTCTTTTAATTGCGTTGCAGGAAGGAAACGAAATTAAAAGTTATCAAGTACAGCCTGCAACCCTATTCATACTAACCTGCAACACTATTCATACCAACCTGCAACCCTCTTCATACCAACCTGCAACCCTATTCGTACCAACCTGCAACCCTATTCATACCAACCTGCGAGTACTTTTCATACCAGCCTGCAACCCTTTTCATACCAACTAATAAATACTATTTTTACAAAACATATTTTATAAATTATAAAATCTATTTTGAAAATTTTAAAATGCCAAATGACAAACAAATAAAATTTTTTATAACATTTACTTTTTAACATACAAGATAAAGCCTTTATTAAAAAATAGTTTGTTTTTTTATTAAAAAATTATAAATTTTGATTAATTTTTTTTTAAATGGTAGACAATTTTCTTAAAGTTAACATTGTTACATCAGAGTTAAACTCATACTTGTTTTTACTTCATTTTTTAAAAAATTTCAAAAATGATCCTTAGTGTTAGGTCCATATTTAGTTAGAGATTTTAAAGGCAATTCAATATTTTAGGATTAAAGACTTTTTGAAAGTCAAAAATATCAATTTTTACAAAAAAAAATACGATATCTCGAGATATTGAAAATAGTCATAAAAAGTCATAAAAGAAAATGATTAATTACAAATTTCCAATTAAATATATGATATCATATTTAACATATAATATATAAAGATCACATATAATATTTAAAAATACAAACATTTAAATAATCAGATATAATGCTTAAAAAAAATTTTCGTAAACAAAAACAAAAATTAATCCGTAAGATTTAAAACGTAAGGCAATTTAAAATGGAAACTTAAATATGGCAAAAGTATTAAATTCATTTCAGTATCAAAACGGTTGACACTGAAATGAATTTGGTATTAGGTAATTTATATGTGTTACTTTAATTTATTCTTAACAAATACGGTAACTTTGAAAGTCAGGTAATTTATTTAACTCATGCATTTTAATACTAACACAATTCAAGTCCTTTGTCAATTGTATTTAAAGTATATTAATCTGTTATTTTTTATTTTTAAAAATTAGAAGACAATAATGATTCTAGAAAACGATGCTCTTTTCAAAAGGTCAAACTCTTGATAAATTTAGTGTTTATCTCCGAAACCCTTGCATATGTTAAAGAAAAAGATCGTTTAATACTTTATTTTAATGAAATTAAAGAAAATCTGTTTGCTTTTATCATATAAAAAACCAGGCCGTTTGATTGTTAGTTTTTTTTAAATTGTTAAACATTTATTACGAGGTCTGTCATGAGACAAATAAGGTTGTATTTTATAAAAGTTTCTAATTTATATATTTTTCTTAATTTATATGTTTAGTTATATTTATGTGTTATTTATTATGTGTTTATATGTGTTAAGGTTACATGGGTTTTTATTTTGTAAGTGTGTAAATATCTTTTATATACGAAGTGTTTCTATGCTTGTGATGTGTTATAATGTTATATGTTTATAGTTTGTAAGCGGTTATTACGTTGTTTGCATGGTTTCAAATTGTTGTGACTTGGCTTAATTTACAGCAAGATTGTTGTTGACCTTGCAAGTCAAGTGATGTACTTTGCTATAATGTGACTTGGTTTGTTGAGAGCAAGAATGTTGTCCGTGCCAGTAAAGTGGTGTACTGTCATGATGAAACCCATAAATTAAATCTGTTCGTAGTTAGTGTAATCATAAAATGTTTTGTAAAAATATTGTTGAAAGAATGTGTTTTAAAGAAATATTAAAAAGATATATAGTTTTTTAATATCTATAATTTTTTAAATAATTATAATTTTGAGTAAATTTTATTGAAAAGATATATGCTTCATTAAATACTTATATGCTGTTGCTTTTTAAGTAAATTTTGTTAAAAAGATATATACTCTGATCCTTTTTCGTTAACACTTTGCATTTTGTTAATTAAAAAAAAAATTATTTAAAAGATTTACACTCTGTTCTTTTTTAACAATTTATGCTTTTGATGATAAATAAATTTTGTTAAAAAACCGGCTTCCTATTTATTAAGAGCTCCTCCCCATATAAAATTTTATAAGAGTATATTTCCTTCATTAAATATGTTTCACTTAAATTTATTGTTTTTTTTTAATAAAGTAAGTATACAAAGTGTTATAACATAAGTTTTGGTAACTTTCATTAAGTTTTTAGGATTTTTTGTATAAAGGATGTTTTCTCCTAAATAATAATTTAATGTATAATATAAAAAAGATTAAAATAGTTCAAAAGGTTTTAATATTCCCAAGTTTTTTTTACTTGAAGCAAAAAATTGTTTATAGAGGTTTTCCATTATTAGTTTTGTATTTACTTATTTTTCGCAAATCTTGCATTAAGTCCCAGCAAGCATTTTGACGTCGATTGAACGTTAAAAACGTTTTGATTTGAGGACGTTGATTGGCACGTTGATTTGCGCGTTTGGAAACAAAAAAATCGACGTTGAAATATCAACATTGATTTAACGTCTATAAATTAACGTTGAACTGACGTTGATTTACAAACGATGATTTATGCGTTGATTTGGAAATAAAAAATCGAAGTTGAAATATTAACATTGATTCAACGTCAATAAATTAACGTTGAACTGACGTTGATTTACAAACGTTGGTTTAAGCATTAATTTGGAAACAAGAACGCGCGTTGAAATATCAACATTGGTTGATATTTCCACGCGAGTTATATATATATAAATTAAATATAAATTATAATATCTAAAAAAACAACTTTGAACTTAATTTACGTTTTTAAACGTTTTCGAAAGATTATAATTTCAAAAAAATTACTATAATGTAATTTTTAGAAAAGTTTTACAAGTTGGGGTAAGAGGGTAAACTACCTTCGGTTTTGTTTAACTTAACGTCACCTTCTATTTCACAGGTATCATCTTTTTGATTTCTTTATCACCTTCTTTTAATAACTTCTTTGTTTTCTTTTTCGTGCTTCTAGGATTTCCGTTTACTTCCATTTAAGCAATGTGGCTCATACTTCAACCAGGAAGCTAACTGTGTACGAGTTTCTTTGTCTGTTCCCAGTGGGCAAAAGTACGTTTTGCAAACATTTAGTAAACACTTAATGGTCGCTTGAACGACAATTGTTCAAGTAAAACGATCAAAAAATATTTTAATAGCAGTTTTTTTATCATTTGAATATTTTACGGACTTTACGGACTTTACAATATTTTACCTTTAAACATCTTATTTGCTCAGGCTTTTGTTCAGATTAATAGGATTAAAATATCTTATTTGCTCAGGTTTATATTCAGGTAAATAAGATTCAAAGATCTTGTCTGTTCGGGTTTTAGTTCAGATTATTAGGATTAAATAATGAGTAAAAAAAAAAAAAATTACCTGAAGTGTACCCAGCCATCAGAGATTAACTCGTTCTAAAAAAAATAAATTGTTTATTATTATTTCATTACAGTAAAAAATATTTATTTCAAATATTTAACGATTTATTTTCATTCTTATAATTAAACTTTTAGGCATTATTTGCAATTTCAAGCATTATTAATTTATTTTTAATTTGTTTCAATTTCAAGTTTAAATTTTAAGTGATAATAAATTACAAAAATTTAATTTTTACTTTCCAGATGTTTTAGAGTAATATATTTTTATTTTTCAAAAAAAAAAAAAAAAAAGCGAAATTATTAAACAATATAAAAACCAGTATAATTTGAATTTGTTTTATGATTTATCTTTATATAGTAGCTAGATATAGCTAAACCATATAAACCAAAAAACAATGTTTTTTTTTATAGTTTGAACATTCCAGTAATTAAATCAAAAATATGTTAACTGTACATGAAGATTTTTAGATGAATATTTTTAAATAAAAAATATGAAAAAAGTTATATTTTTGGTTCATATTGTATCAAATTATACGCATTTATTGATCAGGTATCAAACTCAATCATATCGAACGTTTTAACACTCCCAAACGAAGTATGCAAATTAAGACTAACGCTGGTTAATGCTGACCCTCTAACCTATATATATATTATCCCTTAGCAGTATCACTTTATCGCTGTAGTGGTGTTTGTAAAAAGGATAAACTATCTTTTCGAAAGTGCAACTCTGCAGTTACTAAAGATATCCAAGCACACGTGTTTAACAAACTTAGAAAGAATGGAAACCAGAAAGTAATGAAACTTTGACTTAAGAATCATACTTCCTGTCAATGTCAATGTGCTTTTAATAGCTCTGTATGCACAAAGTATTAAACGTGGAATGTTGAAAAATGCAAATGCGTTTATAATCCTTCTCCTAAAAAAAAGAAATGCCTTAAGAACTTTATTTAGAATCCAAATTTATGTTTATGTGAATGTAACGTAGATAAAAAAGAAGTGAATAAGTTTTTCTTGTATCTGTCAACCAAAGATCAATAAAATATGTAAGCTGCACGAAAATCTTTCTAAGACCGTGATTGGAAATATTTTTTGTATTATACAGATTAATAAAAGTATTTGGAAATGTTGTTTTCGTATTATACAGATAGATAAAAGGATATTTAGGATATATATAAACATGTGATAAACTAATGAAAACGTTTTAATATTTATTGCTCAACTTTTCCAATATTTTGTTTTAAGAACTTCAAATTTTTAAATAAAATCTTCGAAAAATATTTTTATATATTATAAAAAAAGTTCTGTATTATAGTCTGATCAGTGAATAGCTTTTTTTGATGTTTGAGAAAGATTATTTGTATGTGAGTTATCTTTCTCAAACATCACTCTGCCTCTACCCACCATTCACTATCCACGCTCAATAAAAAACATCGTTCTGTCACTACCCACAATGCACTATCCTTGCACAATTACAAAATTTAAATCAAATGTAATTTACCCAAAAAGGGTAATCTGAACTTGATTTTATTGGTTATAAATACCGATAAAATGATTACACAGCCGTGGCAACATAAAAATATTCTTTTGAAGAAATCTTTTTTACCTTTTCTTTTCTAGAAAAAATTAAGAAGTCCATGTGCAGTAAAAACAAATTCGCAGTAGTAGGTGAAAACTTTATCCACAATAAAGACATCAATAAGATATAGCAGGACCGACATAATACAACACGGGTTCCAAAGTGAGGGGGCACATTCGTCAACTTTTAAAAAAAGTCTTCTATATCGAAAATTTTCTTAAAAGTATAAAAAAAAAGAAAAAAGTCCTTTAGATAAAAGTTTTGGGAGGGAGGATCGTCCCCCAATCCACCCGGTGTCATCGGCTCTTATTAGTTGCAGATGTTCACTTCAAAGAAAAAGATGGAGATAAAATTTATTGATAACAAAAAGTATGGAGAAAGAAATTATACTTGAGGCAACAAGATAGTTTCTCAGCAGAACTTTGCGTTAGCTTGAAGTTTCTCCTTTAAACATTCGTTCTGTTCAGTTCAGTTTCTCCTCTAAACGTTTATCATACAAATGTCAACTTGTATCTATATGTGAAATTGATGTTAAGTACTGAAACCTTGAAATGCCTTTTTATGAAATTAATGAACTGATTTTTTACAGCAGAGAATTAAAAGTATGCATAATTTAATCGTGCAACAGGTGTTTCAATATATAAATTGCCCCCAAATTTTTTCATCAATATCTGATACAAAATAAAGATATCAATGGTCTAAAAAAATGATTGCAATGATCCAAGAAAGCAACATAAATGTAGTAAAGGTGATAAAACAAACAATCAAAAGTATATTTTAAACGCTGGATAACTACAAAAAAAAAAATATAGCTTCCATTGAATATAATTTTATGCTTTAAACCACTAATCATATCAAAACTGATCTCCACAACTGCAAAAAATATGGAATTGTTTGGACCGAGGGAATGATTATATATATATATATATATATATATATATATATATATATATATATATATATATATATATATATATATATATATATATATACATATATATATATATACATATATATATATATATGTATATATATATATGTAGATAGATAGATAGATAGAGAGAGAGAGAGAGAGAGAGAGAGAGAGAGAGAGAGAGAGAGAGAGAGAGAGGGAGAGAGAGAGTGAGAGAGTGAGTGAGTGAGTGGGTGAGAGAGTGAGAGAGAGAGAGAGTAAGATACGGTAATTTTTCCACTAATTTTTTCAGTTTAAATAACTTTTTTATTTCGCCACCAATGTTGTTTACAACGTAAATTTTTTATTTTAAATTATAAATTTTAAAAATAAATTTACAATCAGTTAAATAAAAGAAATCTCACAATAATCAATAAGTGGGGACCATTGATACCGAGAGTTATCGGGGGATGTCCCCCCTCTAGCTTTTTTACCTATCTTTTTTCTTTTTCAGCTATCTTTTATGGATATTGAATTCTTTCCCCTAGTTTCCTTCAAGGTATACAGTATAGTTCTGCAGCTCGCTTGCAACTCAGTTCGCCAGCGTTACTTTTGCAATGGTTTTTTTCATTAGCTATTTGATATAATTGGTGACGGATTTTCTCTTATAGTTTTGCGGCATTATTGCTGATAATTGATTGATTTAATTAACTTGAATTGATTATAAGACCAACATTACCTGAAAAATTAATTACCAAAACAAGAGGTAGGGAAATTATATTAATTATCTAATCAAAGCGCACTTCTATTTAATATAGATAGGTGGCGAAATTCCCCATTTAGTATTTTGGTAATAACTTTAGAACCGATCAAAGTTAGAGAGAAAAAAACAATACAAAGATTCTTTGAAAAATTCCTAATATTTTCGTCTTTTAAATTTTGATTGGAATGATTAATTTTTATGAGAATATATAGATTAATTTTATAGATTTGTCAGTTAATTTTCTTATCAAGTTTTCACAAAGAGTAGATTTTTTTTACTTAACTTATATATACATATATATATATATATATATATATATATATATATATATATATATATATATAACTTATTTTTTTAAACAATGAGTTATACAATAGGGTGGGCCGGAAAACTTATTTTTGATTTGGTTTACCACAAAAAACTTTTCCTTTAGGGCACCCAGACCAAAAGTTACCCAAACTAACAACGACACAAACAAAGTACCCAAGGATGTTTGAAAAAGAATATTTTAAGTCTAGAACTTATTAGAAATATTTTTCAGCATTTTCTAACGAATGAAATGAAATATTGGGTGACTATTTAAGTAGAAAAATGCATTGCAATTGCAAATAAATGAAATGAGAAATCTTTCATTTAAGTAAAAACAATCTTTTCCGAATGTTCAAAATTGCTAATCATAAAGAAATATATTCCTTTCCTTTTCGTTAATTTCTGATTGTACTTTAAAGTACAATTTGCCTAAAAAATTAGGAGCTAAAGGTTAGGAGCTAAATATAGATCTTACAATGCCATCTTCACGCATCTTCTAATGCTTGGGTATGACTTTTAAGTCTTAAATACAATCTTAAAATTCTATTTACAGTTGTTAACAACATTGAGTTGACTTTGATGTAACAGTAGAACTCATATCAACAAGAACGGCAGATTTTTACTTAGAATTTTGCGATCAATTTCTTGAACTTCACAATCGATACTAACAAATTTTACCGCTTACAATACTTTACACTTATCAAGCTGCATGCCATTTGGACCACTAAACAATTTTAGACCTGTCGTTACTTTGTCTAAAAACCATTTAACTGGTCACTTCTTTTATAGTTTTTCGAAATCGTTTTAATTTAAACTTTTTAACTACTAAAGTTATATCTTTCCTGCCATTAAAATAGATTTTTTAAAGTGGGCTGTACTTTTTCTTGCTCTGCATTTGAAGTCGCCAATACTTTAAACAATAACAGTGATTTTTTTATTTATTCTTTAAATCACTTTTTGAACATTTCCTTATCTTTATCACGCTTAAAGGAACTCATCAGTTTACGATAAATGTTATGGTATTCGTTTATTATCTAACCAACTCTGTAAAACGTTCGTGTCGGTGTTAAAGCTTTATCAAACACAGATTTAACTTGTTGCGTGACACTATTTGAAACATTAAAACATTGAAAGCAAAAATTCTTTTAAATATTTAGGCGTTATATGCTAGCTGTAGACCTAAAATTAATATAATTTTTTTTTTTATTATCCATAGCTAGGGGAGAGGGGGGCAAATTGATATGAGGCAAATTGATACAAAGCTAATAAAACAGCTATTACACTAATTGCGCGAATAAGATTTGGCACGGGAAACAGCTTTTTAGTTCCCTAACGTCCAATGCAAAAAGATTTCCGTTTATTTCAAAATTCATCAAGCTGGGAAGCATTTTGTAAATCGAGCACATTTCAAAAAAAACTAACAACGTGTTTCGTAAGAGATTTTACAAAAAAGGTAAGTACATTTAGCTCATCAACCCTTCCATAAGTTTGAGAAAACATTGCTAAATGATTTTGTATATGTCATTTGTTTGTTCGTTGCTTCTGTTAAAATTTAACTCGAATTTAATGCAATGTAGTCTAAAGGGACATGTGGATCCAGACCACTTGGGGTATATTGATACACTGTATCATCTTACCCCTTTGGTAAAGCATTTAAATATGGCCGAAAATATTTTTGTTTATGTATTTGCATTAAGGCAATTAAATTGTTTGGAGTAGACTGATGTTTTTTTTTCCTTCAGAGATAGTAAATAGGTAAATGGGCCAAATAAAACATTGTTAGGCCTATGGCCTAATTATTATTAATACCACTATTTAAAACTTTTGCAATCCAATTTTTTGGATAGCAATCCAACTAAGTTGTTCCATTCTTATATTTCACGTTTCTAAAAAGACGCGCCCAAATTTCAAAATCAACCAATAAAAATTACAACAGAGTTTAAGTTGCCGTACCGCTAGCATCAATGTTTTCGTATATTTGTAAACACTTTAAAAGTTCGTGGTGTGATTATATTGGTATTAAATATAAATTTAAATTACCAGAGAAAGTAAAAATTTTTAATTTTTTACAATTTCAGATGGTGCTAACATATAAAAGAAAAACTACTTTTGGGGCCTCATTGCAAGTCCTTAAACTTGCTGCTGATAAAGTCATTTCAAAAAAGCAAAGTCTCAGAACTGTCGCCTTTACCCACGGCTTAGATAAAATGACATTACTTCGTTTCTGCAAAAAAGTCAAGGAAGGAGTTTCCACATCTGGCTAATTCAAACACAAACTATTAATTACTGTTGCAGAGGAGCAAGAAATTGTTAATTAACTGCTAGACGCAGCAAAAATGTTTTTTGTTCTTTCGCCAAAAGAAACAAGAAAGCTTGCATATCAGTATTCTAAGAGTCTACAAAAAGTAATTCCTTGTTCCTGGCATGCCATTCAATCTGACGGAGTAGACTGGTTTAAAGGGCTCATGAAAAGACATGAAATTATCCTGTCTATCAGAACGCCCGAGGCCACTTCTTTAAGTAGAATGACAAGTTTTAACAGGACAAATGTTGATTTGTTTTACAACAATTTAGAGAGCCTGTACACTCGTTTCCATTTCGAACCACAGAACATTTGGAATGTGGATGAGACTGGACTAAGTTTAGAAACCATCAAAAATAGTAGCTCCAAAAAGCGTCAAACAAGTGGGATCTGCAACAAGGTCAGAGAGGGGTAAATTAGTAACCTTGTGCTGTGGAGTCAATGCCTTAGGACACGCATGTCCTCCAATGACATATATTTTCTAGGGTCAGGTATAGTGAACAAATGGTAGATGGAGGTTCCCCTGGCTGTTGGAGCATGTCATATTTCTGGCTGGATGACAAGGGTCAAGGGGACAAGGGAATTTTTTTCTATTTTTGAAACATTTTGTGAAACATTGTAAACCAACAGTTGTACAACCTGTCCTGCTGCTGTTGGACAATCATGAATCTCATGTATCTCTTGAATTTATTCAATATGCCAAGGAAAATGGTATTCATATGCTTTTGTTCTCTCCTCATTGTTTGCACAGGCTGCAGTCTTTAGATCGTTCAGTGTTTTTTTCACTAAAGAGACATTATAATGTTCAGTGCGATGCATGGCTAAATAGCCATCTTGGGCAGCCAATGCAGCCTCTTTACATTCCTGCTACATGTTGTAACGCATTCAAGCTTGCCATGTCACCTGCTAACATACAGTCAGGCTTCGAATCAACAGGGATTTTTCCTTTCAATCGTTTTCGGATTGACGCTGTCCTGTTTGTGCTCTCGTCTGTTGGTGATAAGCCAGATCCTGCAGTTTCTGGTGGTGTCGATTCTGCTTTGAACGTGGAGAAAATTGCTATTGCTGGAACTATTTTTTGTGCCAACAATCAAGCTATAGCCTCGCCCTATGTGGTACAGCAACTTCCTAAAGCCGGACCACGCAGCTAGAGTAAACGCGGGAGAAAACATGTATTTTGACCAATACACCAGAAAAACTGGCTATTGACCTGGCAGAACAAAAGAAAAAGAAAAAAGCAGAACCAAAGTTTAAATCGGTTGCAGCCATATCCAAACATAAAACTGTAAGGACTTCATTTTTGAATTCAAATGAAAACATTGATGATACTTTCTGTCTTGTGTGTGGCGAGCCCTATTCAAATAGTAGATCAAGAGAAACTTCGGTTCAGTTTGTAGATTGTAAACTGTGGGCCCATGAAGAATGTACAGATGGTATTCCTGCTTTTATTTGTGAAAATTGTTTAGAGTAATTAAAAAAAAAAACATATTTTTTTAGTTTGTTTACTTTATCTTTTGTATTTGTTTACTTAATCTTTTGTGTTTGCAGGATACTTAGTCTAACATATACAAGTTATTATTTCCACTCAAAATATAATATTTAGCCTTTAATGTCAAAAAATATAACAATTGTATCAACGTGCCCCCCTCTCCCCTACCATAGAGGCTTTTTGTTTACTAGGGTTACTTAGGTACCCTAGAGAACAAAATATAGCAAACCAGAAATTTAATAATAAAATAATGCAATATTAATATATATAGATATATATATATTTATATATATTTTTTTATATATATATATATATTTAACTTTTTTTTAATTTTTTTTTAATTTTGCTGTTTACATAAATTACAATTTCCTTTTGACAAAAAATACAATATAATTACTAATTTATAAATAATAAACAAACAGGGGCTCAAAGAAGATATGTATGGCAAGATACCAACCTAATCTTTTCATAGAGCCTCTACAGATCATAACAATAATACTAATATATGGTTAATAAATCAAGTAGAAGTTTTAGGAGAAAAAAAAAAAAAAAATAGTAAAATGAAAAATAATATTTAAGAATAAAAATAGGGAAAAAAGATGTATCAATTCAAAGTACAAACACCCTCTATTAGTCAAAAAAGAAGATATAATATTGAAAAAGTGAAAAAATTTTATTTAATATATATATATATATATATATATATATATATATATATATATATATATATATATATATATATATATATATATAATATATATATATATATATATATATTGATGAAAATAGTTAAGAAGAAAATATAATATTAATAGATACTAATAGTCACAAGAGGTCATAAAAAGAAGATATTTAAACACAAACTTCCAATTAAATATATGATATCATATTCAACATATAGGGTGGGGAGGGGTAATACGGATAGAATTTTAGATATATTTTTTTCTAACATAATTTTTTTTTTTAGTTAAAAACCACCATAAAAACTTTTGTTATTTTTCTTTACATTCAGGGTGTATACAATAAAATCACAATGAGTAAAACATAAATATATTTTAAATAACTAACATACTAATTCTCTTTTAACAACACTTTTCATATATCCAAATTACCCCACTGGTGGGGTAATGCGGATACTCATTATATTTGATATAAGAATACTCATTATATTTGATTTGATATCACACTTATTGCTTTTCACGTATTTAAAAAGTCAAACTGTATTAGTTATGTCAAGCAGTTTTCTTTTACTTACTGATACAGTCTTCTTTTCAGCTTTATTCTTTTCTTCTTCTTGTAACCTTGCGACAACATCTTGTGCTGTTAAAATTTCTCCCTTTTTGGCCTGGACACGTGCTCTGCGTTTTTTTGAATTTGCAAGTGCTGTCAGTGTAGATTGACTTGGGCTAGGTGTAAGTACAGAATCGATTGCTCTCTGCAGATTTTTTACAACATTTTCTTTTTTGTTAAACTTATCTACTTCCTCATGCATTGGCTACATATTCACTTTCTTTTTCATAGGTTTTGATTTGTCAACATGGTAAAGACCACTACCATTAAAACCACTTTTCAGGAGTTTGTTATCTATCTTACTGATAAGAGCTTTTAGTAAAGTTGGAAATACAGACTTGTCAACATTTTAATGTCTGCTTTCTCTTAACCAATCCTTAAGGATTTTCTTCCAATGGGATTTCAATGGAGCAAAAAAACCAACATCAAGAGGTTGTAATGCATGACTTGTGTTCGGAGGTAAGCAAAGTAAAATTATATGATTGTCCAGAGCCTTTTTAACAGTAGAATATGTTATATGGCTGTTGTGTCCATCACATAGCAGCAACACAGGCTTTTCATAATCTTTTACATGTATAATAAACCTATCAATCCAACTTTCAAAAATATAGTCCTCCATCCAACCGGATTTTGTTACACCATACATTGCATTTTCTGGTCCATTTTGACACCATGCATCATAAAGGTGGATGGCTTTGTAAACGACAAAGGGAGGTAGACACTGCCCATTTGCTGACCCACAAAACAGTACAGTATACATTGATTTACCACATGATGGAGCAATGTAATAGGCTGTTTTTGATGTTTTACGAACAAAGATTTTTCCTGCTGTAGGATCTGTACGTAAACCTGTTTCATCTAAATTAAATATGCAATGCGGTCTATCAAATAAATTATTATCATTTAATGTCTTCTTATATAACTCAAAAAAATCTGTCAATGTTTTTAAAGAAAGATCATTAGCTCTTGCTTTTGTCAAAAGTTCAGGTTTTCTTTTACCAAGGACTACATTCCATCGTTTTTAAAAAGACATGCACCAGTCTTTCCCTGGCTTGTCAACTTTGAATGGAGTTTTTTTGCCAATAAATGTTATATAGGATTTAACCATCAGTTTGATATCTTCTCTATCTTGTGGAAAACCCTTATCAGCTAAGTACATCAAGGCTTCTACTAGAAGATTTTCCTCAGTATTATTTAAAACAAACCCACGACCGCTTCCAATTCTTTTGTCATTCCTTTGGATTTGATCATGGGATCATCTGTATAATGTCCCATAAGGAATTCCAGAAGACTTTGATACACTGTATACTGACTCTCCTTCCTTAACAAGCTGTATGGCAGTCATTAGTTTGCTGTGATCATATGTACCAATAGTCTTGCGTTGGTATTCACGAGGCATAATAATTTATTTCAGTTTTATTATTTTATCAAAACAAACTTTAGTTATATAATGTCTATAATTTAATTATAAAGTAAGAGGAATACAAAAATAAAATATAAAACATTTAAATGGGAGTTTAAATTTTACCCTAACCATTCAGGGAAAACAAATTTGAACTATGATCTTAATGTAAATAGTTCAGAAGCATTATATAAAACTATTATATGTCACTGAAAAATGTATAATACTATATTAAAAAGCAAAAGTGAGCATAAATGTATATTTAAATGTCGTGTAGCTTGTGTTCTTGTAATAAAATACTATAACGTGAGTAGGATTTTATATATTTTATATATATCCATTTTACCCCACTATTATTTTACCTGTATATCCATTTTACCCCATTTTAGATTTTTGTTTATTTATCAATATGGGTTAGAGAACTTATAAATTAAATTTTACATATTGTTACATCATGGTCCAACTAATGAATATACATCATTAAACTAACTTACTCCATGGATACTTATTGAATATATCCATATTACCCCAACAATCCATTTTACCCCACCCTACCCTAGTATATAAAGATTACATTTAATATTCAAAAATACAAACAATTAAATAATCAGATATAATGTTTAAAAGACAATTTTTTGTAAACAAAAATAATAATTAATCCGTAAGATTTAAAACGTAAGTTTTTCTTTGACACTGAAATTAATTTAAAGATTTTGCAAGATTTTAAATTGCCTTTCAGAAAAGAGTTCCACAGGTTGAGACCTCTACAAGTTAAACTATATTCTGTGTATTTGTTTACTATTTTAGGTAATTTAAATGTGTTACTTTGATTTATTCTTAAGAAATACTTCTCATTTAGATTTTTATTAAATTTGCTTATAAAGATTTCAGGAGTCAGATTATTGGTATATTAATACATAAAGATTAGGTGTTGGTAAATATTTATCTGATATATTTTATATGTGGACTGTATATATTTTATATGTGGGAGCCATGACAAATGATCATCCACAATAACTCCTAAAAACTTTATAGTATCTCGTTTTTTAATTTGTTTATAATTTATAATAAGTTTTGGCAGTTTTAGAGGAAGGTTTTCTTCTTGTGTTTTTTTAAGAAACAAGGTATATTGTGTTTTTTCAACGTTAAGAGAAAGTTGACCTGAACCAATCATTTATTTTTTCTAATTCAATGTTCATGTTATCATAAAGTTGATTAATATTGCAGTTAGATAAAAATAGATTTGTATCGTCAGCAAACATGATAGCATTTAGTTTTACTGATGCATTATTAAAATCATTAACATAAATTAAAAATAAGAGCGGTCCTAGAATAGATCCTTGAGGCACTCCACAAAGAATATTCAGAATTCCGGATTTCTTGTTTCGATCATATTGTTTTCTATTAGATAGATAACTTTTTATCCAATGATATAGTTTATTGCATACCCCGTACCATTTTAGTTTTTCTAACAGAATAAAGTGATCAACGGTGTCGAATGCCTTGGATAAATCTATAAATACTCAGAGAGTAAACTTATCATTTTCAAAACCATCAGTTATTTGGTCGACTAATTCAATAATGGCATGTTCTGGTGAATGTTATTTTGAAATCCAAATTGTATTGGCTTAAAAAGACTATTTTTTGTAAAATAATCAAATATTTTGTTATAAACTACACGTTCGAAGATTTTTGAGAAAACTGAAAGTACCGATATGGGTCTATAGTTTGATAAGTCGGCCCAATCATTATTTTTATAAATTGGGCATACTCTTGGTTTTGTAATGCTTTTTTTGTTAGAAATAAGGATATTACTGGGAATTTCATCAAATCCTGGAGATTTATTTTTTTTCAAAGAAAAATAAAGTGCGTCAAATTCAAGAAAAGTTAAAGCACTTTCATACATTGTTTCATTTGTTGATTTTTTTAGATATGTCGTAAATGACGTAGAAGTTGGTATGATGAATTATAATGATGAATTATAAAAATTTAAATTCAAATACGCTGGTAAAACATTGTCAGAAATATGAAAGCAAGAAACATAGACAATATTCCAAGATTAGCATAGTTTAATGTGCCTGAAAAGTCTGAGCTTGAAGTTTGATAATCAAATGTTAAGTTAGGTGCCAAAACAATGTAAGAACAAGCCAGCATTTTCTACAAGTTTTCAAATACTATAATTTAAGTTGCCAATCAATTAGAAGCTCATACTTTGATATATTTTTTTTTTTTTTAGTTTAGTTTTAGTTTACATTTTTTATCCATTTATTTAACCTTAAAATATGAAAACTTACAATAATATTTTATAAACTTACATAAATAAGGTTAGGTGTCACTCATATAGTTAAAAACTAGTAAATGTTGTGGCACCTAAAAAAAAAAAATAATAACAAATAAAACACAGAAAGAATTATAAATAAATAAAAAAAAAAAGAAAGAAAGGAAAATAAAGCACTAATAAATAAAGATGATATTAATAATTGCAATAATAATATAATAAAAATAATAATATTAATAATAATGTGAATAAAAAAACAAATAGTAACTATATCATGATAAATTTACTAAAAATTATGACTAATGATAAAAACAATGGTAAAAATAATTATAGTAAAGTTTATAACTATGACAGAAATTAATAAAATAAACATAACAATTGCAAAAATTAGGACAATAGTTATTTACAATAATTATTTATAATAATTATTACATTATATACATGTCGTGATTTACATGTAATATAAGCATATAAACTTGGAATCTGGACGAAGATCATAACGATCTTGTCGCCAGAACCATATAAAAATTGCAATATAAATATAATATAAAATAATACAAGTAGTTTATGACAAAATAACTATCCAAAACATTTGAAATAATAAATGGTTAAAATTATATCTTAAAAATATTTCAATATTTATCAATAGATTTATCCCCCCCTCCCCTCACTAATTCCACTCTTCCAAGTTAACGAGGGACGTAAAGCACCAGATGTACCTAATATAAAATCATATAGAATTCCATCTCTTTTCTTCAATCAGTCTATGAAAGTTGAAAACATACTACCTCGGTTAGCAAAATCATTAAAAATTCATCCATATGATATCAATTGTCCATCTATTCAGTTGTCATTTGTTGAGCAGATCTGTAAAATCTGTCACCTTTATATTGCTTCGCAAGCCATGTTAAAAAAGTTTGTTCAACAGAACAAACAAAGTTTGTACTGTCAAATGTGCTGCAGTCAAATACTACTTGCACCCCAACAACAAAGAATTCGTCCAATGCGAGTGAGCTTATGGTAAATATTTGTCACTTGTCAATAAATTATTCAACAAAAGCTATACTAATAATAACAATTGAGAAACACTTGGCATCTCCATGGCAAGATGTAGATGCAAGAAGGTATATGATTTGGATTTATTTGTAAAAACAGTATGTAAACAAAGTATTTATAGTTTAAAAAATTATATGTTTTTTTTCCATTTAAGTTTTATTTTAAAGGGGAAGGTTAATAAATGTTCACGTAATTTTATAGTGAGGTATGACCCTTTTCGACAAGGCAGTTGGCAAATGCAGACCCTTCAGACAAGCAAAAGTTGTAATAGCACCATCACGTGACACCTACTTGCGTCGGCCCTTCTATATGTGTATGTATATGTGTGATACACATATACATACACATATAGAATGTTATAATAATATTTATATCATGTATAACAATACAAAAGCAATAATAATAAGACACACAATAATTTCAACATTTTACAAACAGTATCTCTCCAAAAAAAAAAGCATGAAGACAGGTTTTAAAGGTGAAGTGTTAATTTATTCCAAGATTTTACGCATTGGTTTGTGATTGATTTATGACCATACTTATCCGAAGAATGATTTGGGATAGATAATTTAAGGTTACATATACACACTTAGTAAAAAGGGAATCAAAGTAGCTTCTATAAAGCATAATCAACAAAGAAAAAATGTTGAAGATGATCAAACAGTTAATTATCATTAATTATCAAATGTTGAAGATGATCAAACAATAATTATCATTATTATACATTATTTTAGTTACTAAATAAAGTTTTTCATTTCTCTAGAGAAGGTCTAGTTTTTGCTTGGTAATTACCCTGAGAATTTTTTTTTTCTGAATTATTGTTTATAAATTTTGGAATTTTGATTTCATTTTTCTGTAGAAAATATGTAAAATATTTTTTAGTGAATGCAAATAATTAATCATTTATTGAGAAATTTTTAATGCTAAATGCATTTAGATTAAAATTGCATTGAAGATTAGAAATGCATTATTATATTTCATTAATTTTAAATGTGTTAAGCATTTATTATGAAGTATTATATTATTCTGATATTGAATTTAGACATGCTTCAAGTAAATTTTTTTTTTGAATTATGGAGTGTTGTTTATTGTTTAAAAGTATACTGTTTTTTTTTAGATAAATTACAATGAAGTAAATGTAAAATTTTGTTCACCTGAAGCCATTCTAACAACTAATAGATCAATTGTCTATGACTCTGCCTTTAATCAGAAACTTGTTGCAGTTGCAATTGATGAAAGTCATTGTGGGAAAAAGTGGTAAGTGATTTTGTTATATAAATTTTCTACGTAAAGTAAACATTGATATTTACAACTTTAATGTCAGAACTTCTTGTAATACATTAAATTAAATCAAAATTAAAAAAATTTTACTCATTGAAAGAAAAGATAAATACATTGCCTATAGCATTATATAAGTAAAATCTTGTGATTTACATGATTTTATTTATACCTTATTTGTCTGTGATTGTTATAGATCTTCAAGTACACAATCAGATGCATTTCGGTCTCATTATAATAGACTCTCGAATTGCTATCACCTGTCCCTAAAAGAATTCCAGTATTGGCATCAACAGCAACTGTGGCTAAAAGTATTGCTGACTTTATTATTGATAATCTTTGTATGCATAATTTGGTTATTATATCATCTACATCTGGTTATTATATCATCTACACCAGAAAGAAGAAATATTAAATACAAAGAAATATTAAATACATGTGTATTAACACATTGACTCTAGAGATCCAGAGAAATTTTTCTACCCAGTTGTTCAACATATTCTTTTGAATACTTATTCAGCTAAAAGAACTTTAGTCTTTTCTACAACTATGACTAATGTGAGATCAATTTATTGGTATTTTCACAAAGAACTAGGAGAAAAATATAAAAGCTATCTTGATAGACCATATGGTCAATTTCTTTCCAAAACAGATGATGATTTTAATGATGAAAAATATAATAATACAAAGATCAAGTTTCAATTTGTTTGTTCAAAAATATTTTTTGATCAAGCTTCATTTGTTTGTTCTAAAATATTCTACAATCCGTTTCTTCTGCTTTTGGTATAGATATCAATATTCTTTGTGAGTTTTCTTTAAGAATTTCACAACCTCTTTATATGGCATTTATATATTTTTTTATTTTTGCTAATATTCTTTTTACATTTGTATAGCATGTTTTACAAATACAATGATAGTTATTTAAATAAGTTAGCTTTTCATTTATGATTTTTTCTATATTTAGGTCACCCTCTGTTACTTTTCCCTTATTATCCCATAAATTAATTTTCATAGAATCATCATCATGAATGAGGATTCTATGAAAACTTGATGAATACTTTTGTGTGATATCATGAAGATATAAAATCCACACGTTTAATGAAGGAGGTAAGAAAACCTTAGAAGGTTGTGACCTTTTTTTTTGTTAATGGTATAATGTTTTTTTTTTTAAGTAATAAAATATTGTGATCATTGCATTGAAAATCAAACAACTTATCATCCATTTATTAAAAATTGGATACCATGTTGCAATAAAAGAGTTCACCGAAACTTATGAGTATATAAAAAGCAAAACAAAATGTTTGAATTGAATAAATTAAATTTGAAGTTAATCCAACTTAATTTGGCCACTTCTTATGAGTAAGAAAAAAAAATGAACTTATTATTATTTTTATAAATCTGCAATCAGAAAAAACTTTAATAATGTGTCTTTTTTTAGTTTGAAAGTTAAAAATACGGGTTTACAAGATATATTTGACGTGTCTTAAATTTGATAAAATTGTTGATAATTTGTTGAAAATAGTTGGTAATTGGTTTTTAAAAAGTTTATTACCCCCGTCCTTAACCCTGCTAAGCGTAAATATTTTTTGCCATTATTAATTTTTTTAAATAACCAAAGTTTTCTTGTCTGACTTCATGAAGTTCACGGGAAAAAAAGTCAGTATTCACTTAAAACTCAATTGCTCGTTCAGCCTATGACCAAAAAAGTTAAGCATAAGTAAATAAATTATTATTGATTAAAAAAACCCGGTTTCATTTTGATTTTTGAAGTAATATTTCGGAGAAGTTTTATTTATTTATCCGTTGCAACACCGTCGTTATGCGTAAAAGTATTATTTTAATGGACAAAAGCCGTATTTTAAGTACTTACAGTTAAAACGGAAGATTAAAAGTTTTTGTATTTTGTAAACGAATGAAAACAATCATATAGTAGTTTTTTTTTAAACTTTTTTGTTAAAGTTGACCTTTATTTTTTGGAGAACTACCTTTAATGCCTTTTTTGTTACTATTTGTTAAAGATCTCATTATATTAGATCTCACTATTTAACTCTTATTATTTAAGGTTGTAGTGCATCGGTATGTAAATTAATAATTACGATTGTCACGAACGAAACTCTATACATATTTTTAATTTCACTTGTGACATCATTTCTTCATAAAAACAACGACTTTTTAAACAGTTGTAAAATCGTTAAATAATGCATTACGCAAAAGTTTCATAACAAAAAAGTTAAGGTTCGGCAATTTTTAAAACTATCGTCAAGTTGATATGTAAATGATGTGTAAATTTACAATAATATCTGCAATAAAGTTGAAGATTTTTGTTAAATAATTAAAAATTTTTAAAGATGAGCGTTTTAAGGTCTTTGTTACTTTTTGTTCTTATTTTATCAAAGCTATCCACGGAAGATGTTATTTCTCTTCCTAATGAAGAATGTGACATAAGACCAATGCTTATCAATACTGACGCTTTAAATTATAAATATTATCCTTTAGTAGTGTCACTTTATCGTTGTAGTGGTGTTTGCAAAAGAGAAAAGCCATCCTTTCGAAAATGTGATTCTGCCGTTTCTACAGATATTCAACTACATGTGTTCAATGAACTTCTGGAACGAAATGAAACACTGACTTTAAAAAATCATACATCCTGTCAATGTCAATGTGCCTATAATAGTTCTGCATGCACAAAGTATCAAACATGGGATGCAGAGAAATGCAAATGTGTATGCGATCGCTCTCAACAAAGGAAATGTGATGGTGGCTTTGTTTGGAATCCAAATTTATGTGCATGTGAGTGTATAACTGAATGTGAAGGTAAAAAGTATTTAAATAGATCAACTTGCACTTGTGCTTGTAAATCAAGATTTTATGAGAGATGCAACCGGAATGAAAGACTTTTACAAGAAAGTGATTGTTCATGTTATTTACCAAAGTCATATTCTCAAAAGGCAAATTGTGGTATGTTACCCATTAAATGGATAATAGTAGCAGTAATGATCTGCGTTTTTTGTTTGTTGGTTTTATTTTTTGACTGCCTTTTATACAGCAGAAAAAGTGGTTGTTTAAGACAGACAATAAATTATTTTCAAAAAAACAAAACAACTCTAGCAGAGATTAAGCCTATAAACCGTTAGGCTTATGAAACAAAATAGGCCTAAAACATAAAATACCAGCTAACAAGGAGAATGGAGAGCAATAAGAAAAAGTTTTTATGATTTTAAGATAAAAAAATTTCATTGGCATACATATATTATATATGTTACAGGCTGTGCATTTGTTTTTTCAAGTTTTAGTTTTTATGTAGTATTGTAAATAGCTTGTAGATGTTTTCTTTTTTGTTTTTTTGTTTGCACATGTTGACATTTTATTCTTTTAGAAATTTTAACCTTTTTTATATTTATTTTATTTCTAATGTGACTAAATTTTTAAAAATTACATAAGCATAACATAAAAATTGTATATGCTAATGTCTGGAAAAAACTGTCTATGCCTTCAATTTATTTGTTTTGCTGCAATCATTAAGTTGTTTTTAGTCAAACAGATTACCATTATCTGAAGTTTTATCAACTAAAGTGAATTTCTGTTTCTTAAAACTTTATTTACTCTAATTTTCAAGTAATTATATTAAAATAACCATAGAGAATTTTTTTTAGAAAATTTTTTAACATAAATAATATGATTGAAGTTATAAATAATAACAAACTCTCTGAAAACTTGTTCACATCTATTGCAATGCAAAAAGAATATATATATATATATATTTTTAATGGCTCAATATTTACAAAGCATAGTTTATTTATTGATTGATAATATTTGTTTAATATTTATAAAACACTGTATGAACAAGTATAATGTGCTTCAAAGTTGTATTTTTTATAACACACTTACTATGCAAAAGTTTTTGAAGGTTAGAATTTTGAAATTAAAAGAAACCCTCCTTCAAAATTGTTATTTTTAGCATATAATGGAAATTCTTAAATCATCAAGTCTTGATTTTATAATCCTTTTTTTTTAATTTATTTTTTTATGTTTAATTTTTTTTATAACTTTTAATTCGACATACAAAAAAAAGAAGTTCTAACTTAATTATAAGTATATAAATATATATACATATATTTTTATTATATGTATGTATAGCTTTTTTAGTTATTTCTAGCAAAGCTTATTTAGTCTTTTATTTAAAGAAATAATTGTGATATGTTTTGATGTGCTTGGCTATTTTTTGTTATATAAAAAAATGGATTAAAGAATTGACATTTTAAATGTTAACAGTGACTTACAGTGAGTCTGCCATTAGTAAAAAAATTATTATACAGAATTTAACATTTGATAATGATTTTTTACTATTTTATTGTTCTGTTCTTTCAAAAATATTGAGTACTTTCTAGAAAACATTTATAGTTATTTATGTGTGTATATATATATATATATATATATATATATATATATATATATATATATATATATATATTTTACTAATATAATTGCTCTGTTCTTTTAAGAACATTGAGCACTCTATTGTGTAGAATACTTTTTAAAGTTGTTTAAATATATATATATTTATATATATATATATATATATATATATATATATATATATATATATATATATATATATATATATATTCAAACACAGACCATTTCAAAATTTTATATAAAAAAAAAAGTTTTTAAACTTTATATGGCCTACGCTTCGATTTGATATATATATATATATATATATATATATATATATATATATATATATATATTACTAATATAATTGCTCTGTTCTTTTAAGAACATTGAGCACTCTATTGTGTAGAATACTTTTTAAAGTTGTTTAAATATATATATATATATATATATATATATATATATATATATATATATATATGTATATGTATATATATATATGTATATATATATATATATATATCTCTCTCTCTCTCTCTCTCTCTCTCTCTCTCTCTCTCTCTCTCTCTCTCTCTCTCTATATATATATATATATATATATATATATATATATATATATATATATATATATATATATATATATATATATATATATATATATATATATATATATATATACAAACACAGACCATTTCAAAATTTTATATAAAAAAAAAAAGTTTTTGAACTTTATATGGCCTACCCTTCGATTTGATGTGGTTTATGGTCAGCAAAATTAGTTCAAAACTCCAGCTTATATAATGTGTTTTGGACAGCTCAATTAACTTATCAACAGCTCCATAATATTTTGAAAAAAAAAAGTTGGTTGGTCTTAAAAGTAGCAAAATTTTATAAATTTTTCATAAAAAATTTATACTACAATTATTATTTTCATACTACAGTTATTATTTTTATTTCATACTACTAATTATTACTATACTACTAATTATTATTTTAGATTTAATTGCATAAAACTGGTTTTTAAACTAGAAATAATAAAGTGCATCTTTACAAGTTTTAAATATTAAAAATATTTTTAATATAGTTTTCATAAAACAATTGATATTTTTGAAATATATATTATTTTGCTCTTTTTAAAAGTTTTTTAAAAGTAGGTTAACCTGGTACTCAAATACCAAGTTAACCTACTTTTAAAAAACTTTAAAAAAAAAAAAAAATATTAGGACCCCAATAAAAAGTTAAGTTAATTGAGCAGGCCCGTAGGAACAAAAATTATATTGGGGAGGGCAGTGCTGGATTATGGGGCCCCAAATTAGTTCAAAAAGGATTTTTTCTTTTTTTTTTTTAATCGATTTTTCAGTCAATTTTCTTAAAATATTTATTTAAAAAAATTATTGGGAAGGGGGGCAAATGCCCGCTATCCCCGGTTGCTACGGGCCTGTTACTAAATATTGGAATAATTCATTGAAATTTTAAGGACTTATTTTATTCATCAATTTACAACATTTAAACATTTAGGCACTTAAATATTAAATTTTTTTTTTAACTCTAAACTAGTTTGACATACATATATATATATATATATATATATATATATATATATATATATATATATATATATATATATATATATATATATATATATATATATATATATATATATATATATATATATATATATATATATTAGGGTGGAGTGAATTTTAGTTTTTTTTACAATTCGTTTAGCCTGGGTGTGCAAAAGTTGTCTATTCATTTCAGAAATACTCTGGAAAAATATTAATGCTCTAGGAAATTATCTTGAGGTGCCTCAAGACCTTTAAAATTTTAATGGGTCCCTAATATTATGTAAAAAAAATATTTTCAAAAGTATGTCATGTTGGGTCTCAAAAAAAGCAATATTTTATAAAAATTTCAAAAATAACAACTATTTTATAAAAAAATTATTATTTAAGATTTTTTTGAAATTATAATAAAAAAAAATTAACTTTTTTCATTTTTAGTTTAAAAGGTCATTTTTTCTGCAATAAACTATAAAATAACAATTTTTTTTAAAAAATAATTGTTATTTTTGAAATTTTTATAAAATTTTGCTTCTTTTGAGACCCAACATGACATACTTTTAAAAAACTTTTTTTTACATAATATTAGGGACCCATTAAAATTTTATAGGTCTTGAGGCACCTCAAGATAATTTCCTAGAGCTTTGATATTTTTCCAGAGTATTTCTGAAATGAATAGACAACATTTGCACACCCAGGCTAAACGAGTTGTAAAAAAAACTAAAATTCACTCCACCCTAATATATATATATATATATATATATATATATATATATATATATATATATATATATATATATATATATATATATATATTATTATTATTATGTATTTCTCCGATAAGAAAAGTTTACAAGTTTATGCAATACAAATATATAAATACATGGCTGGGGCAAGAAGAAGACAAGTTCTGTCTTATCACCAAGCCCCTTTAAATAAAAATGTCAATAATAAAAATACAAAACAAAGTAACTCGTTAAATAAACGTTAAACAAAACGTTGCGTTAAAATAAAATAACGATAAATAAAAACTAAAAAACAGTTTACGCTATATTACAGTGAAATATATTCAAAAGTATACGAAGATTTTTTAATTAATTATTTTAATTAAATTATTTTTTCCTAACTGGTTTTAGATTTATCAACCTTTTGAATTTAAATCATAAAATAACAGATAATACACGAACAACAAATAAACAAAAACAAAAAAACATTTTAGTATCATGTGTCTTTTATATCTGTAAAGTTTATTATATCAGATGAAAAACAACGTCATAATGTACAAATTGAACTGTATATAGAATATATATTTAAACCATATTTATAAAGAAATAGGCAAACGAGATTACTCCTAATCAAAGGCTTCAGAAAATTTTTAATTCGTTGTCATTTATTAAAAGCTTTTGCTTAAGTTTGTTTTTAAATTGTTTAATAAAAGAAATAGTTTTTAACTCATTATTTAATAGCATGTTCCATAGTTTAGGACCTCTGTTAGCAATTGAGAACTTAGTAATAGGTTTTAGGAATCGTGTTGGGTATAGATGATATATTTTTTCCAAAAAAGAGTTAAATAAAATAGGTGCTATTTTTTTTATTAACTTTGAACATAGAAATAAGAATTTGATAAAGATTTAGTTGAAATACGTTGAGAATATTAAATTTAATGAATAGAGGTTTAGAGTGTGAGAAACGATCTACATTTCCAATAATTCTTAAAGCATGCTTTTGTTGAATTAATAGTTTATTTATTTTAGTTACATTAGTGCTACACCAGGCAACGTTTGCATAACTTAGGTAGCTATGAATAAATGAAAAATAAATGTATTTTAAACAGGTTTGACTTAATAACTGCTTAGCTTTGTAAAGTAGACCAATATTTTTCGAAATTTTATTTTGAATTATATTTATGTGCTCCTTTCAACTCACATTTTCATCAATAACAACACCAAGAAATAACAATGAACGCTCTCTTATTATACAAGAGTTATTTACAACTAAAACTGGAAGATTTAATGGGATGAATCTCATTTCATGAAGACGATGGAAGAAATTATATTTTGTTTTTTTTATGTTTATGGATAATTTATTTGCTATAAACCATTCACATATATATATATATATATATATATATATATATATATATATATATATATATATATATATATATATATATATATATATATATATATCTATATATATATATATATATATATATATATATATATATTATATATATATATATTATATATATAATAATATTATATATATATATAAAATATATATATATATAAAATAATATTATAATATATATATTATACTATATATATATATATATATATATATATATATATATATATATATATATATATATATATATATATAGAGAGAGAGAGAGAGAGAGAGAGAGAGAGAGAGAGAGAGAGAGAGAGAGAGAGAGAGAGAGAGAGACACACACACACATGGGGGCCCGTGAGATTTTTTGATGTTTCAAATAGGACACTTTCACACATCGTCCAAACTCCAAACTTAAGGTGGTAGGGATGGAAATAAGCTACTTTCTGAAATTCATCAATGCAACATTTTTTAATTTATTAAAACTTCAATACATTAAAAGAAATAGTTTGCAAAAAAAATTTTTTTAATTTTTTAAACAGAAAATCCATAATGACGGAAAATTTTTTAATTTTGACTATTACAAATGATGTTTTTGAAACATGATATCTTGATAAAACAAAAGCAAAATTGAAAATCCTTTTGCACATATGTATATTATTATATTATACTCCGGATGACCCTTAGGATTTGCATAAATCATTTTACTCTAAGAGTTATTTAAGTTTTTGTGAAAATATTATTATTTCAACAAATGTTCATCAATTTTCCCCCAAACTAAATTTTCTAAAGTTATTAAGTGTTTTATGTAAAATCCGAGGGTCATACGGAGTATTAGATCGTATTAAACACAAATTAAAAATTTCAAGTCAAATGCTCAACTCTATCTCGAGTTATCATGTTTTGAGTTATAGCAAGTATGCAGAAAATTGAAAACAGAGAAAAATGCGAAACAAAAATAAAATGTTTAAAAAATTTCCTCAGTAAGCACCAGTTTGATATAAATCTACAGATTCTTTTTCATTCATTTTATCAAAAAATCCTTTTTTTCTGGCTCACAATCCTTTTCTATGCTTTTTCTCTGCAGCCGTGAACTTCTTTTCCATTCGCTTAATGCCTCACGCATTATCTAAATTTGTTGCAGTTGCCTTTGAAATTTGCCCTTTCAAACCAAAGTGTTCTAAAACCTTCAATATTCCTTTGTGTCCATCATTAAAATGAATAATAGCTGAATTTACACCCATTTCTATGGTTTCCCTGCCAACAAATACAGTTTTTGGTAACCTTGACCATATGAGCCCATTTAGGGCCTCATTTACATTCTGGGTTTATCCATGCACACATTTTTTTAACAAATCCTCATTCATTAAATCCTTAAAAATCGGTAGAAGAAGACTCTTTATCCAAAAAGGGATTGTATTGGAGGGTTTATAATCCTTTTGGCCCTTGGATCAGTACTTGCACCAACTGTTGGTATCTTGAGGGCAAAATTTATGACGCTCAAGCGGATTATTTGTGTTTGTGAAATAAAACAGTATTGCATATATGGCTTTTTTCGTAGCATAAAGATTGGAAAGGTTTGATTTAATTGCCATACCATAATAATTTTGCATAGAATTAATGAATTTATCCATCAGTTAACCTTTTCAAGGGACAGGAGTTTTTGTTCCCATGTAAGATTTAACAAGGTTGTGTAATTGGGTTCCTAATTGTTTCTGCACATGTCCAACGCATTCAAGCTAAATTGGTGTTAAACTATGTTTTACATATGGTTTAGATCTAACAACATCATTAAAAAATGAAGTACCACCATCACCAATATATTCTTTGTAAATTATGTTGTGCTTATTAATTAACCGGTTAAATATATCAACAGCACCATATGAATCCATCGCACCAGAGGATTTTTTATCATTTATTTAACAGTGGTGATCATTTTTCCATAAATCATATTCAAGTGAACCTTTTTTATTCTTCCACATTTTGCATCTAAAGCAGTGCTTTGACTTTACTACCATATCCAAACACTTATCACCTGATATTGTAGTTGCTACCCCATGCAAAGAGGCATGTCCTCTTTTTTGCCAGGAACCGTCAATGGAAACACGTATACATTTTATGTAATCTACTAAATCTATTTTTTGAGCTTCTTCAGCAGCACGTTCCATACAACTCTCTGCAACATTTTTGTAGGCTGTCATTTCTTGTTCAACAGTTTAAAAGAGAATGATGCCATGAACTTTAAGTTCATGATAGAGGAAAATATCTGCATAGATGAAAATCAACAATCTATTTCCCGAAAACCAAATACAGCTCGGGCATTTACATCAAATGTTTTGCGACCTTTAAAATCACTTTCGGGATTGTAGGAAGTCTTAGGAGATATATAAAAAGGTTTCATGCAATCACATATTGAACATTTTATAAGAATACAATGTGCAAAACCCATTCGCTTTCAATGTTGATCAATAACAACAACGTTAGCAGCACAATCAGGACATGCTATAAGTTCACGACAAATATTTGCTAACACATTAAAATGAAAAAATAAGAAAAAGTCTTCAATATTATCAACCAAACCCTCTGAGTTAGACTGATCAACAGTATAAGAAATCTATTTTGCTGAGGATGTTTGAAGGGATTCACCAATAACACAAGGTGTCACAGTAAATTTTGGTCGTTTTAAAACAATACTACTCCATTTTCTTTTTTTGATTCGAGAAAAAATTTTTTTTTTTGATGTGCTCTTTATATTCTTATTTTTACTAATATCTTCATGAAATTCCATTGTATTAATTATTAAAACAATCTAAATTCAAAGACATACGGTTCTCTAAAGAATAAATTATTGTAAATAATACTAAGTGTAAAATGTTCAATCAGCTTATTTATCTGTCTGAGTAATGTTTGGGACTTCAAAATATGATATTTAGATCGCTAAAGACATAGCAAATACATCCTAATGAATGTTCTGAGTAAAATAAGGCACATATTTTCAGAGGAAAATAAAGAATAAACTTTTATTTACGGTAACTAGGGACGTTGCTATGGACTCTGATGTTACCTCAGAGTGTTTAAAGTCTAAATATGGACCAAGAAATATTTTTTATTGTTCCCAATTTAGTTGCATGAAAATAGACATATCAAAGGGTGAAATTCCACCATAAAGAAAATTTCACAAAAATTTTTTTTTCGATCATTATTTGCAACCCTACCACCTTTATTCTAATAATCTGAATTAAAAGCTATACAAGACTTATGAAAAAATGAAATGAGTACTACCAGTATTTAAATTATGACAGAATGACGCCCATTATTATTTTCAAAATATAACGACAAAAGTGATTTATCATTTTAAAATATAACTACAATAATATTTATTTTATAATTTTAGCAACCGCAAGAATTTTAATTATAGGCATGCTCAAGCATGGTATAACTTTATTAAAAGTAATAAAAATGTTATAAAATTTTTATAACATTTATATATATATATATATATATATATATATATATATATATATATATATATATATATATATATATATATATATATATATATATATATATATATATATATATATATATATACAGTGCTTCCAGAAAGTATTAGCGCACTCATATTTTTTTTACCTAAGGGAACTTCAAATGAGTGTAATTCAAAAACAATAAATGGCTGAGTGATAATTATTTTTTAACTTATTCATAAAATAAAGCAGAAATACTAATTGTCAAATATATAAAGGATATTTCTTTAATAATATCTTGAACTTAGTTAGAATACAACAAGAGTGATAAAAACAATATTAAAAAAGTGTGCAAAAGTATTAGCGCACTTACAGTTTTTCAAAGATGGTAAGAAAGTTTAATAATTTATGTGACCACCTTTGTTTTTAAGGCATGCTAAGACTCTGCGCGGCATAGAATCTATAAGTTTTCTGATTAAATCTTGTGTCACGGTATTCCACAACTCTTGCATCTGCGTTTTGAGCTGCACCAAGTTAGTGGGCTTGCTTTTTTGTAATTTGCAGTCCATCCAACTCCAAAGAATCTCAATAGGATTTAAACCTGGTGAGCGAGCGGGCTAAGGCATTAGATTAAACCATTTTTTTCCCATGTATTGCTTTATTGAGCGTCCTGTGTGGCAAGGAGTGTTATCTTGTTGAAAATGCCAGGTGGAGTTTGCCTTGAAAACGTCCATTGATGGCTTTAAATAACCTTCTAATATCTCTCTATATCGATGTTGATTAAGGCAATCAGTGTAAAGATGCGCCAGTCCATTGCTAGATCCAGCAATGCAGCCCCAAATGCTAATTGAACCTCCTCCTCTTTGAACTCTTGACATGATAAAACGAGGATTATATTTTTCGTTTTTGTATCTCCTCACGACAACCCTTTTCTTGCGATTAATAAGTTCAAAATTTGACTTGTCCGAGAAAATTACCTTTCTTCATTGCTCTACAGTCCATGCAGCTCTCTTTGCACCATTTTCTTCGCTTGAGACGGTCTTTGATACTTAATAGTGGCTTCTTTTGTGCAAGGTATGAATTAAGATGTTTTTTCTTCATAAGCTTGCTAATTGTTGATCGGCTTACTTGATGTGCACCCTACGCTGTATTCAGGTCTGAGGCAATTTCGGCTATGCTTATGTTTGGGTTGCGTCTAGCGAGCATAATTGCATTATTTTCATTCCTTTCTGACATTTTTTTGGGACGACCAGAGCGACTTTTGTCTTTGACTGTTCCAAACTCATTATAGTTTTTGAGCGTTGTTCTAACGCTGCATTCACTGATTTCAAGTTGACGTCCGATTTCTTGATTGCTGGGACCACTTTTGTTCAGGCCAACAACTTGCCACTTTGTTTTAATTGTTATGCTCCTTAAACCCATATTTTTGTTGTTGCAATTTTAAAGTGATATTTCCGCCACTTCAATTTATTCTTCTTACATTTTTTATTGACTATTATTAATCAGCAGAGAGTTTTTAACAAAAATTAACCAAGAAAGTTTTTCTCAACGGAATTAAACGAGTGTGCTAATACATTTTAAATGAGTGCGCTAATACTTTTGCACGCTTAATTTCAGACACTTTTCCGAGTAATCATTAAACTTCTAATTAACTCTTCTAATTAAACTAATAAAAAAACAAGCAGGTTGACAATATAATTAAATTTAATTGGTTTTACCTTTCATTTAAAAAAAAAACTAGTTCAAAATTAAAATTACTTTGCAATTTGTACTGATTTGAAGTTGTCTATAATAAAAAAAGTACGAGTGCGCTAATACTTTCTGGAAGCACTGTATATATATAAAACAAACAGTAAACAAGGTTTTAAACAATAGTCATTATAGTATATCAACTTTTTAATTTTTTGATTTCATTCTTTTTTATTTTTTGAATTTTTGTTATATGCTTTTTTTTTTTAATTTGTTTTTTTTTAATTTCTATATTTTATTTTCAAGTTTAAGTTAATATACACTGTAGACGGAAAGTTGTATATTCTGTTAGCTAATTAAATCATAATATAATATAATTAGTAATAGAATATACAATTCATCGCACGAATAAGCATTATCGGCAAGTTTTTCAGTAAATTGTATTTACAAACTTAACGTTAATGCTCATTTGTGCGTTTTGAAACGGAGCTATTCAAACTTTATTTATTTGCATTTATTTTTTATTGTTATTGTCAGATTTAAATCGCCAAATCTTGTTACATCAACATACAAAATTACAAGAAGGAGCAGCAGAATAAAGTGGTAGAACTTTACTTTCCCAATGAGATTTCAATTTTACTTACGCAACAACCATATTGAAACTATTTCAACGCCAGAGATGCAACTAGCCAAACCACAATAAGTTGCTAAATTGTACGATAGTGACAACAAGGTGCAGCATCAGACTTGCCACATACATGAAGACTGAGAAGTGCAGAAACAGGTGAACATTGATCGTGAACGGAGCATTTATCGTGTGAGTGTTTAAGAATATTCAGAAACATCGACGCAAAGACGTTTTAGACAATTGGGCATGTCTAGAACATCACTTCAGCGAATTTCATCTCATCAAACTATATTATGCATCATACATTACATATGAATAAGTGTTTTTTAAAAGGGCGGATTTGCTCTAAATATATTGAGCAAATCCTTCTTTTTAAAAACACTGGTTTGTATAGCCATATATTACAATCGGCACAGGAACTTTTACCAGTTGACTATCAACAACGGCTAATTTAGGTAACAAATTAGTTGTTCCTAGAGTTGTGTACAGAAAGTAACATGTTTTTATTAAAAATAAAATATAAGTGATGAACCTCATTTTTATCGTAACGGATATGTGAAAAATGTGCAATTTTTACTTCAAATCCCAGAGCTGCTTACCAACGTAAATTACACTAGCTCAAGTGTACAGCATTGTGTGGAATGACATCAATATGTGACATCAGGATAATAGGATCCTACTTTATAAAACTATTGTAAACATTCAAATAAAAATAAAGATTTTTTAGGTAAAAAATTAAATTTAATATTTATTTGAGAATGCATTGATTTTCAAAGAATGATTTTTTATCTAATGCAGAGCCAAATAACATCAAACATTAATGAAAAATGAAAATTTTTAGAACATTACATATTAGCAAATAATAATTAGTCAGACAAACAAATAAAAGAAGTAAAGCATAGTTTATCGCAATTTAGTTTCGAATTGAAATAACGATGGGCAAGGCTGAATAAAAAAAAAAATTTGGAATAAAAGATAGTAATAAGCTCAAAGGAATTATTGCGATACCTGCAGTACTGCATCGAGGGGGTAGATCAACGAATAGCTTTAAAGAATTAAGCGAGGGAAGCAAAAGAAGGAAAACAGAAGAATAATGTAGTATTACAGATTCAGAAACATTGGTTTTGAACTGCTTCGAAAATTCTTCAGAAAATTATTGACTCTCCAAAGCGGGCAAATATGTATTAAAATAGCATATTCTAACGTTTTACAGAAAAACAAAGCGCACCAATCGTTATTAAGTGCATTGGCCATGTTTGTCGAAGCTGATCTTTCCAGAAGACAATATGAAATTGTTAGAAATTCTTGTCAAATACAATATTCTTGCTACAGTAGCCTGAAAAAGGCAAAAATGGATTTTTATTCGAATAAGAATCTTATAATATCACTGAAACTTGTATTGCAATCAATTTACAAGATTTATTGGACCGTAAGGGTTACACGATTGTTAATGTATTTAGAAAAAGTGGTACAAAATTTAAATGGAAAAGACAAAAAATTTCAGTATTAAGTTATAAATGCGGTTGTGACGGATTACTGCAAAATAAATATAAACAGGAATTTCTGAATGATGCAAGTATATTTTAGAGTTCTTTTGTACCACTTCAATTAACCTGTACGGAAGACAAAAAATTGATCTGGAAAAATCCAACTCCTTCTTCGCCATGTTATTGTCGCCCTAAAAGAAACGATATCAAGCAAATATAAAATTAATGTCAAAATATTTGGAGAATATACTGTAAAAACTGCGGAACTATATGTCGAGTTATATCCATGGTATCCAATGACCCCTATTATGCATAAAATCTTTATTCATGGTTTTATTGTAATAGAGCATGCTTTGCTTCCTATTGGTCAACTATCCGAAGAAGCAGCTGAAGCGCTCATTTAACATTTTCGCATTTACTGCCAAAACAGTGCTCAGATGACGAATCTTCAGAGCAAACAGAGATATTGTCTGATGAAGAACTTTAGCTTTTGACACCATCCCGCTACTTAAACAGTGCCTTTTTCATAGTAGTTATTTTGAGTTCGAATATAAAATAAACATTTTGCTTTTGCTTTATAATATTTCCCATAGCTTAATAAGAGTTACATAGTAATGCTTCCCGATTCTTTAAAACAACACTAAACCAAGGTTTTAATTTAAATGCAGATTGAAAGTTAGGATAAGAATAATTTAATTTTCCACCGTATATAATAGGTTTAGCGCTATAGCAAAATGTTAAAAAAAAAGGAACTTTCTATCATCCATATATTTTTTTAAAAATCTTTTTTTTATCTTTTTACTTCAATTTCTACTTGCCTCTCCTAAAAGAATAAAATATCCTAAAAAAATAAAATATGACGGAGGCAAAACGCTTAATTTTTAACAGTGGTCCGTTGGCGGTAGGTCGATGTTGGAGCAACAGCGTTTCAATATAAGACCTTCTGTAATTTGGGCTCACATTTCGAGGTACGATTCTGTATATTATTATTTTTATACTTTGAATATTTCTTTGAATATAAATACTTATCCTTATCCTATAAATCCTTAGCAAAATTGTTTACTATTTTTATTACACGATCGAATCCAAAAAAATGAGATGGTGTCATCTCTGCATTATTTTGATTTTATTCAATACTTTTTCGAATTTAACATTAGCATTATTAGCTCAAAGAAACATCAATGTTAAACAATTAGGCCAATGCTTTGGTGTTTCAAATTTAAACGCGGTATGAACAAAATTTAAACAAATATGAACAAAAAAAAACTAAAATAATAACAGAAATTATTTATAGATTGAGATTTACAAGTACAACAATAATCATAATAAAATTCTTATTGAAAACAATAAGTCACATTAAAGTATCAATAAAATATATTTATCACATGTGCGATTCTTCAAAAAAAATGTTTCTAGGGCACAGTGTTATAAAATGGGTTCTAACCTTGACTTTCTGACCCGAGAAAACCCTTTTGTGGAATGATAGCCCACACTATGGGGATCACTTGGATATAAGTATTAAAATCAGATTACAACGTCCTGGCAAGTTATTGACAGGGCCGTACCGAACGACAAAGACGTGGCGGGGTGGGGGGTGGGGGGAAGGGTGAAAATGAAATAAACAAATTTCACCGACAAAATTTTTTTTTTTTTTTTTTTTTTTTTAAGAAGCGAAATTTCAGTTTTAACCGACATAAACCATAATTTTCGAGTTTTCCGTCAAAACCGACAGAATATAGTACAAAATATAGGTTATTCCAATAAATATGAACTAGGGAAACAAAAAGACATATTCTGAGAGTTTATCGTGTATCTAAAATGAAAATCATGCTTTAAAATAAATATTCTAATACAAGAAAAAATCATTCTAAAATGCCTCTTTTCACAAGCAATGTTTACTATTAAAGTCCACAAGGCAGCATTGCAACTTTTTACTGTATTCAGGATGATGGTTAGGTCGTTTGTACCTTTGCCAATGCACTTGAAAGTTGTGATGCATTGCCTCTGTTGCTTGTTCTGAGTAAAGTCCGAGAGCTTGGCTGTGTTTGTCAATGAAATTTTTCACATGAAAAAATAGTGCATGAACCTTGGGTGTCACAGAAACATTTTGCAGTGCCACATAAGCCAATCTGAAAGCTTCAATTTTTTGTACATAACTTGGATCAAGAACGCATCCAAAACAGGCAGACACTACTGCATTGAATTTTCAAAATACATCAACTAATGGTATTGCAGCATAGCATGAGTGTTACTCGACAATAGATTGAAGAAGATCAATATCTTTTAGCAATTTCCTGCACTCATTTCCTGCAAAATGCCCTCCATGATAAAGCTGTTGTTTAATGTGCAGTGAATCAGTCCAAAGAGTTCCTTGAGGGAAAACTTTTAGTAGGGCAGCAAAGAGATGATTGAAAACACCAATAAGGAGATGCAACTCCATTGGCGGTATGAAGTCCAAAACTAATGTGCCACCAGCAAGATCAAATACAGGAGAATGAACAACATTCATGTAATTACGAGCTCTTTTGATGTTTGAATCTGCTGCATTGAAAAGTGAGACATTCTGATCAAGAGATTGGAAAGTTCTTAATTTTCCTTGATTTAAAAGGTCCTTTGCACTTGAATCACACCAGGTGCAGTGGTGTGCACTTGAGTGTGCTTGGAGACCACAAATTATATTTGCCAGTTTTAGGTCACAGGACAAAACAAAAACTTGGTCTCTCATATTGATCAATTCGAAAATTTGAGACACATTTGAGTAGTTTTCTTGCAGGTCCTCAGAGACAGCAATAATAAGTTGCCGCTTATCTCCAGTGTCCTTGAAAAACTTGTTTGTGCAATTGAGTTTTGCTGGGGGAGTGTTAGGTTCACGATTTAATTCAATAATTCCAAGGCTTACTTTCAGGAATCCTCCCCCACCGTCAATTCCAACTTTCACAATATGATTGTTTGATGTGCTTCTCATAGAAATGAGTTCATTTTTAAGCTCTTTGAAGTCCTTGAAATGAATGACAGTCCTTCCACATCCAGCATGATCTTTAATCAATGAACTCGTGAAATGGTGAGAAAGCTGCTTACTAACTGCATCAAATTTTACAGCATAGTTTTTCTCAACAATATGTTGTGAAGTTGACTGATTAATTGTTGCAGCTAGTCTCTTGATGCCATTGTTTGAAAGCCCTGTGTTTGCCTGAACTTGAACAAGTTCTTTTATACTAATTGATGGGTTTGGAGGAAATAGTTTTCTAGCTGATGAGGAACCTAAAATAAATGCAGATATTGTTTAATTTCGAAATTTCTAAAATATCTTTTCATGAAAGTTAAACTTTTACCTGGCATTATTGGAAGCATTCTTCCACCTTGTGGTTGACTCAATCGAACAGTGCCATGTGGAGAAGAATCCTTACTTGAAACAACAAGAGCAGCAACTTGTTCAGATGCAACAGGATCCTTGGTTGCAACAGCAACAAGGTTATTTCGCAAAGTGCCCTTTGTGCAATGATGAGGTAATCCTCTTCCAATAATTGAAAAACAGTCAGAGCATCGTTTTTGGACAGTTGAAGATGGAGTATTTTGTGCTGAGCTCTGCAAAAGCTGAGTTTTCTGTTGACCATTATTTCTCAGTTTTCCAACAGAACAAATCAAACAGTCACATTATGTGTCTCTAGTTTGAGGTCGAACTTTTATAGTCTCAAAATTGTAAAGTGATGGGAGATTTATGTGTTCTCCAGAATCCTTTCTTCTTAAACAAGAACGACACTTTTCACAAATTCCAAGTGGAACTTTGTCATTACTAAAATCGATCCTCTCATTGAGTATTGTTTGGCATTTTTCTTTTAGGAAAGGTGTCAGTTCCTTCTGACATTTACTGAAGCAAAGAAAACAGACAGTTTTCCTGCAGTCTTGGTGGTTTTTTGCTGTATTCGGCATTTTTTTGTAAAATTAGATGTGCGCAGTTTTGCTCTCGTGAATAAAGTAAATAAATCATGCCTTTTCCTGAAATTTTTATTTTCCCGAAATTTTCCCGAAATTCAAAAACTGTCTTATTTTCACAGTTAAAAATAATTTTTATGAAAAGTTAAACAGAAAAACAGAAGAATAAAAAAATATTATATTTGTTTGGTAATAAAGGAAGCTTATCTTCTTGATATCTTTTAATTTTTCAACTTTTTTTTATGTTTTCATAAAACATAATGCTCTTTATGCTACAGTATGTTTGTTTACTTGAATTTAAAATTATATCTTACTGTAAAAATGCAAAACAAGCTGTCATTTCGAATGTGTGTGTAATCAATAAAGTCAGAAAATTTAAACATCAATAACTTGCCAGGACGTTGTAATCTGATTTTAATACTTATATCCAAGTGATCCCCATAGTGTGGCTATCATTATACAAAAGGGTTTTCTCGGGTCAGAAAGTCAAGGTTAGAACCCATTTTATAACACTGTGAGGGGTTAATGTGCCACCCAACCCCTGTTGCCCACTAATCATTCCCCTGCCCTCTACCCCCCACAACAATGAACTTCAATTTTTACACAACTAATATATGTTTAACTTTGGGTAAAACTACTCCGGCGGGAAAATCGGGAAAAATTTTGGAACAGTCTGTAAAAGTAAGAAACAAAACGAACAGAATATATGAATACATTGAGAGAAATACCAAAGAAATATACAAAATATACAAAATATACATAAAACTATTCAAAAATAACTAATACAAAACCATTAAATATAATTTATAAAGATATCAACGAATCCGAAAATCTTTACATAAAGTTAAACCAAGGAGACTCGTACTCTGTGAATACTAATACTGAATACTAAAAAGATGACTAATATCGCAGTTGAAAACTTCTAGATAACGATATACATAAAAATATATACCAATAACCGTTCTATAGATACCGGAGCTTTTTAATATTCTAACAATTGTAAAGTTAAACAATTTCCTTAAATAAATCACTTTGTATACATAAATCTAAAAGATAGATTTTTACTAACAGGGATAGCAACCGAAGTTTAAAATAGAAGGGCAGATTAATGCCGTGAAGGAAAGTTAAACTAAATTCCTGCGGTAACAATAACAAACTAAACAATATTCTCTTTCTAAATGCTCCAAAACGATTTTCAACCTCTTATAAATTTATGCAAAAATTCCGTTTTAAGCGGTAAAATAGGATAGCTAAGCGGTAAAAATAGAACAACTACCAAGCAAAATTGAAAATTAATAAAAGTGTTCCACCAGTCGCACAATGAGAAAGAAAAATTCCTTTTGGACATAGAGAAAAAGTTAAAGGTGAACTTGCGAAGCTTGAAGCAGAAGGAATAATTAAAACTGTAACAGACAAAGTGACACTTTGGAAAAGTCCGTTGGTAATTGTTCCAAAAAATGACGACAACCTAAGAACTTGCGTAGACATGCGAGCCCCTAACAAAGCTATTGGAAGAACACGTTTATTAATTCCAACCCTGGACGGTGTTAATATAAAACTAAAAAACACAGCCGTTTTCTCAAAACTAGAATTAAGAAAGGCAATTCACCAGCTCGAACTTGCGCAGGAATTTAGATCAATGAATACATTTTAATTTTAACTCAAATTAAACTTTTTACAAGACTTAATTTTGGAGTAAACTTCGCGCAGAATAAACTACAAAACGCTTCAAGAAGTTTTAAAAAATATAGAATAAACTTTGAAAATTGCCGAAGGTGTTCTAATTTTTTTTTCAAATATAAAACAGGACATTTTAATATTACAAAAAGTATTAGAACGATTTAAACAGAAATTCTAAATATTGAATAATGCTTAATAATGAATAATGGTAAAGAAAAAGTCAAATATTTTGGATTTATATTTTCAAAAGAATGGATTTATATTTTCAAAGGAATGGATTTATATTTTTAAAGGAATGGATTTATATTTTTAAATGAATTCAATGAAATCAGGAAAAACTTCATAATATCAAGAACATGTCAACGCCAGAACTCACTCTCTAACGGTCAGAACGCTCTCTAAAGCTTTCTCAGGTCTATGAACTATTTAAAATGTTTCATTCGACACTACAGTACAATCATTTATCCTTTACGAAAACTTCTTCATGAAGATTCATCATTGAACTTAAATTTTGAGTGCCAGCATGCATTTGACAAACTAAAAAACGATATGATATCAGACACATGTTTTGGATAAGGTTAAGTGAGGGAACATTGACGCATCTTTAGAAAATAATAATTTTTTTAGTTGTGACAAGCTTAATTTGATATGCAATATTTCTACACGTTTATCAATTATATTTCTGGCATAAAGTGATAAAGAATTTAATTATTTATCCAATATTATTGACAGATACTTAATTTTGTTGATGGGGTTTAATGTAACCCCTATATTGGGTAACATTGACTGTAGTATGTTTATGCTGTAAATGTGCTTGTTTAAATTTTTGAAACAACGAGATAATTTTTTACATCTTCAGTTTCTGATGTTTTGTTCTTACCAGTATTATGCAACATTGTTAGGTGTGGATTTTAACTTTTTGAGAGTGTCGGTTTTTAGATCTGATGGCATTTAATATTTTGGTGCATTTTTTCTTAAGTTTAGCTCTATTAGTTTAGGGATCGCTTTGCTTGATTCCATTCATGTAATTGTGAAAGATTCATCAACTGTAAGCACTCCACTAACTTTTGTTTGATTCTTGGCATATGGGGTGGCTTAAGCATTTCCGTCAATGTAACCCTAAAACTGAAATATGCGTTTGAAAAAAATGCTACAAAAAAATCTTATATGCTTAGTATTTAAAAACAACATCATAAAAACACATGTAAAATGGTATTATTGTATGTTTTTATTCATCTTTTAACTAAAGTTTTTTAATTAAAATTCGTTTAGTTTATGCCAGCCATATTGTGTTGTTATTTATACTTATAATAATGCGGATTAAAGTAGTTATATTTATTTATTCAACATCTGGCTTCAGCATCTGTTATAACAATTTAAATAATAGTCAACGGGTGACCGATAAAAAAATTTAATCAAATACATGTCAATGTTACCCACATATCAAAATAACACCGCGTTACTTTACTTCAATCCCTACAAAGAGACCACAATCTAAACCAATGCGGGTCTTGTAGGCACATCGGCAGTCATTGTACAAAACGCGCCAACACAAGACTTAAACTATTTTCTTTTAATTCGAAAGCTCTACCGCCTGTATAACAACACAATCCTTTGCTTAAAATAGAATGTTTAACTCTAGTATACGCCTGCGAGCACAAAACAACAAATATGTTTGGAAACCCTAGTTAAAATGTACAATGATCACGAAAGTATTGTTAAAACTTTAAATAACCCAAATGCTACTTCGCATTGAGCGTATGACTTAACGATTGCAGGGATATTCTTTTGATCTACACTACGCCCAAGGAAAAAATAGTAAACCTGATTATCCTTGTAGACACCCTGCAGACCCTTGTGACAACGAAGGACTATAAAAATATGCCAATTTTACGGCTGAATACGCATTTGCTATAGCCTTTTCACTACTAGTTATTCAAATAAAAACCGATTCCATTCTACAAATATTTACAGAGTTAGTTGCTACAAGTAGCTATCATAAACTATTACATTTAAACTGTCCTACGGAAATAAAAAAAGTTTCAAAAAGAATTCCTTGCTTATAGTAATATTTGCTAAGAACTGACACTAAATCAAACGTTAGATATTATTCTAAAAGCAAATCGAATTATGATTCCACGTTAACCAGAAATTACGGTTATAGAACTTGCGGATAATAGTCACATAGGACTCAAATAAACCAACTTGCTACTTAAACAGAAAGTTTACTTTCCTGGTCTAGACACTAAAGTAAAACAATGTATCAAACAATGTGCAATTTTTCAAACAACTTGTAAACAAAATGCACCAGCCAAACTATTATTTACACCATTACCAAGGAAAGTTTGAGAAACTTTTTTAACAGTCCTTACGGAATCAATTTGATAGGCCTCGTAATCGACCGTCGACCAAACATCAAAATTTTCGGTTGTCAATGTTTTACATAATACATCTGCTGACCTCCTGATTAAATTCATACCGAAAACGATAACAGTATACCAAAAAGATACCGAAAACAACTATCAGCGATAATGGACCTATTATCATTCAAAATAAAGACGTCTTTCAACATACTGAAAGTTCAACACAAGCAAATCACGCCGATTTGGTCCTAACTAAACTCACAAGCCAAATCCTTTATGAAACCTCAGATTAAAACAATACATGCAGCACTTATTGAACGAAGAGACTGGAAACAGCTTTTATACAACTTCTTGTTCTCCTACAGTTCCACTCCCCATTGCACAACCCAAATACTACAATACCTTTATTTCAAAACAAGAAAACGCTAAGTTATACAGGAAAAAAAAAAAACACGATTTAAAATACCGCACAAAAAATCCAAATTTAAATATTTGGGATACATTAGTGATAAAACAAAAATGATAGAACAAAGCTACAGCACCTTTTGAGTTCAAACCCTACGCAATTACAGATAAAAACGATACAATTATTACTGTCAAATCTCCCGTTGGTAAAAAACTCGCAAAAAACCCGGAATGCTTCACACATGAAGCTACTTACGAATATACAATTCAATACGACAACAATTAAAAAAGAGGAAAATGAGAAATACTCCTAGAACGAATTGGTTTCGCCAGAAAAAGAAATAACAAATACTGTCCCGACACAACTGAAAAGCTATTATCAAGAACTGAATCCGAAAACATGACAAAGCAGAGAAAGAGATTCTATAGAATTATGGAGGATTAACACATTTTAGAACAAAATCAGTAAAATATTTCATTCAAACATTTCAGATGAATGGAAAGGTGTGTGAATGTGCTCAGAGATGGAGATCTTAAAAAAACTATATTTATGCTGTTGTAATTTTGTGAAGTCGTTATATAGAAAATAAGCGATAATAAAGGTTCATCATCAAATAGACAGTTTAGTTTAATTAGGGACCATCCATATATTAAGTACGCATAAATCTCCAGATTTTAACCTCCCTTTCCCTCTGTTGCACCTCGTACATTTTTATACGGAGTTATGCATTTTTACCATAAAGAGTAAACCCCGTGTTAACTCGTTTTTCTACTTACGAAATAATTTACAAAGATAATTTCATTAGAACCATCAGATGTTTTCCATTTTCTAATGCTTTATTCGACTCTGATTAATTTTAAAAGTATATATTTTTAGTTTTTAGCCGTACTAAAATATAATATAAATTTATTGTACATATTTGTATTTAATATTTTATTCAATACAGGTATGTTCATCGTTTAAAGCGTTTATTATAAAATGAAAAAATGATTCAAGAGTTCATCCACTATATAACCATGAAAAATCTTGAATCGGTATTGAAAAGTAAGACTTCACCTCGAAATTCAACTTTTTTTGGTCAAGTTTTTCTGGTCCATCATCAAATATTCAAGGTAAAAGACAACTTACTTATTTCATCTACAACTAAATTTTCATTATTTAAAAAAAAAAAAAAATTTAGTGTCAGATGAAAAAATCAAGTTTTTTCGAAAACCTTAAGAAAAAATTTTGTAAAAAATTACCAATCAAAACATTAGAAGTAAAATAATATTTTAAATTACCAATCAAAACATTAGAAGTAAAATAATATTTAAAATTACCAATCAAAACACTAGAAGTAAAATAATATTTAAAATTACCAATCAAAACATTAGAAGTAAAATAATATTTAAAATTACCAATCAAAACACTAGAAGTAAAATAATATTTAAAATTACCAATCAAAACATTAGAAGTAAAATAATATTTTAAATTACCAATCAAAACATTAGAAGTAAAATAATATCAACTTATTTAAAGTTTAACTATTTGAATTTCTTATTTTTTTAAAAATTTAACACGAAGTTAAAATCTTGTCTGGTTTATTATTGTAAGATATTCATATGTAAATAGCTGGTTTACAGCAACATAAAGAAATATAATACAAATATTGCATTAATATATTAAATAACTTATTTCAATATTAAAATTATAACTATTTAAAAAATAAACAGTATAATTTTTTAAACGAGTCGATTTAAAAAACATTGTGACGTGTTTTGACGAGGTTCTCAAATATGTAAAGTTCTAAAAAACACCGTTGTTAGCACGACATTCTTGAATATGTAAAGTTGCATTTGGAACCAGTCCGCAATCTTTCAAAGTAATATCGAAATCGGTAAATGTTTTGTTTGGAAATGACGATTTTAACTGATACAAGCCTTGATGGTTTCTGGAAAAAAAAATCTAATTATTTTAACAAAAACCAATAAACCTAAATAAATGTGAAAGTTCAAAAAATACCTGATTAAATCGAGATAGCGATACACATCTCCGACAGTTTGATCGTAGCGCATCCTTAATAGGTACGTCTAAAAATATCATAACTTCGCTACAATAACTATATTATAAATCTAAATATAAGTCTCGCTAACTCATTAATAGTATTAGAATCTCACAAACCTTTATTTTAAGTTCAGTACCAGGATATCAGTAATCCTTTCTTATAACTTTCACTTGTTTTCTCAAATCTTTTAATCAGAGCCGTACCAAGTGCGGGGCCGGCCGGGCCGCGGCCTGAGGCCCCAAAATTGGGAGGGCGCAAACTTTAATAAATTAAAAAAACGATAATCAGTTTATGAAACTAATTTTCACGGCGTCGCTGCTGTTGATAAGAAAATTAATTAAAATTCCGCCTCTTGACACAAACTCTTAAATATTAAAGCTCATATACTGAACAAAAAAGCGCCCTATAACACTACTATACCTTTGACAACTTTTGAGCATTATAATTCTATTATGAGTCGAACCCAAAAGTTATCTGGTGCTGAATTTAAGAAGAATAAAAAACAGCGCCAAGAAAGTGACGAGAAACTACAAAACTGTTTCAAAAAGTGGTTGGTAACAAACTCAGTGGAGAAACAAATTATTTCAGAGGATATTTGTATTGAAATTAATGACAATTCAACAGATCCTATAATTGACTTTAATTGAGTTCAGATCATCATTTGGAAATAATTGAAGAGGAGATTTTCATTAGCCAAAGTCAAGAAGAATTTTGCACAACTGATTCAGAACCAACTAGGGAAGATGAAAATGCCTAGCTTTCAAGCCCAGCTGAAATGGACGAGGATGAACTTCATTCAGAAATCTCAGAAATTCTAGTGGCCTCGGAAGAAAATTTTCAACAGAGGGATCCAGCAACATGGCCTAAAATAACGGACAAAACAAGATGCTTTTTGATTGAGCATAGGCCAGAGCAAGACAAAAGAGAATTTTTCCCAAACACGCTGTGTGATTTTGACAACAGAATGCGACACTTCAGCTCAAAATGGTATGAAAAAATTCATCCCAATGGTAAAAAATTTGTTCGCACTTGGCTGCAGTACAGCAATAAAAAAGATTCTTTATTTTGTTTTTGCTGTTTGTTATTTTTAACAACAAAAACCAACAATTTCTCAGAAATTTCTATAGGGTTTTGTGACTGGAAAAAACTAAACCCAAGAATTCCTGAGCATGAAAACAACAATGAACACCAAAGATGCTATTCTGATCGGAAAACTCTCGAAAAAAACCTCAAGGAAGGAAAGACCCTGAATTCTGATCTGTAGAGAGTTATTAGTGGAGAGATGAAAAAGCGGAGAGATATCTTAAAAGTGATTGTTGATGCAATTTTTTTCTGTGCCAAGAACAATCTTGCCATTCGGGGAACAACAGAAGACATCGGTCAACAAAACAGTGGCATTTTTCTGAACTTAATTGAGTTGATTAGCCATTATTATCCTTTAGTGGCTGAACACATTGCGTCCGTTAAAGCAAAAAAAACCACAACATCCTACTTTTCTCCTTGAATTCAAAATGAGCTGATTGAGTTACTTGGGCACAAAGTCAGGAAAGAAATTTTGTCAAACATCAAAGAAGCTAAATACTACTCTGTTCTGTTTGATTGCACTCCAGATACCTCCCACAAAGAGCAGATGACTCAGATCATCAGGTATGTCCGCATCAGTGATGAAACCTGCACAATTAAGGAAAGCTTTGTGGACTTCATTGAATCTCACCAAAAAACCGGAAAAGGTCTTGCAACAGAGATAAGTAAAAAATTGGAGAAGGATGGTCTAAGCATTTCCGATTGCCGGGGCCAAGGCTATGACAATGGAGCCAATATGTCTGGAAAATACAATGGCGTCAAAGCTCACATCCATTCTCTTAATGAGTCAGCAAGATTTGTTCCATGCGCAGCTCACACTTTAAATCTTGTTGGTGTTCATGTTGCTGAGGTTTCCCCACTCATGATTACGTTTTTTGGAAAGGTTCAAGCCATCTTTAACTTTTTTTCAAGCTTCACGTCAAGATGGGAAAAACTGATGAAAACGTTGACCATCTCATTAAAGGGAAATAGTGACACAAGATGGTCTACCAAAAAAGAAGCAATTACACCATTGCACAGACAAATCAAAGATGTTCTTCAAGTTTTGGAATCCATTATCCACAATCCTATGACAAATGCTGTCACAGTTAGCAGTGCAAAAGAACTTCTCATTCATATTGATTTCAGTTTTTTGTGTTTGTTGGATTTCTGGTGTCAAATTCTTTCTCTAATTGATCGGGAAAACAAACTGCTTCAGTCAAAAACCATTTCAATTGACATTGCCGTAAAAAAAATGAAATGGTTGAAGGCTTTCATTCAGAATTTTTGAGATGTTGGGGTGGACAATATTATTAAAGATGCCACAGAAAAAGCTAACCAGAGCGGAATTGATGGTGGCTTTCCAATTAAGAGGAAGCGCAAAGTGAAGCGAATAGCACTTTATGAAGCTGAAGATGACTCTCACCTTCTCACAGCAGAAACAGAATTCGGATCTCAGTGCAACTTTGTGTTTGACAGCATTATTACACAAATAGAGTGGCGGTTTGAGGCTGATGTCTGCTGTATCCTCTGATTTTGGCTACCTCAGTGGGCATTCACTCTCTAAAAGTTCAGTGGATGAACTCAAGAAAAAAGCTGCAAATTTATCTCAAATTGACAAGGCAGATTTAGATTCTTCCGATTTCCAGTCAGAAATGGCAAGCTTTAAATATCAAGCTGCCGCAATCATGGACAACTTTAAAAATCTAGCCCGATCGACATTTTGCAGCTCATTCATAAATATTCTTTGACCGATGCTTATCCCAACACAACAATTGCTATTCGCATCTTCCTCACCATACCAGTCACAGTTGCTACGTGTGAGAGAAGTTTCAGTAAACTTAAGCTCATAAAACACTATATGAGGTCAACAATTGGCCAAGAACGTTTGTCTAGTTTGGCTATAATTTCAATTGAAAATGAAGTGGCAAACAACATTGATTTTGATGATGTCATTAGTGAATTTGCCTCAAGAAAAGCCAGAAAAGTGGCATTGAACTAAAGTTTGTGCAATCTTAATGACAAATTTTACTTATAACTTGATGTGATAAATTTTGTAATAAATCATTTTTTTCGTTTAATTTTCTTCTTTTTTTTTTAAGGAGGTGGAGGGGGAAGGGAGGGGAAGAGGGGGCGCAATTTTCTTTTCTTGCCCGAAGCGCAAAATTGGCTCGGTACGGCCCTGCTTTTAATAAAGCTAATATTAAAATTACCTGATCACCAGTTTCAGACTTGATTCTTAAAGTAGTCACAGAAGAATTTGATCGTTTTCCAGAAGAACTAGGCCTGAAAAATAACATAATAGCACCATAATTTTTTATCAAATATTTCAATGACTAAAACAAACGCAACACAAAACTTAGTAGGATTGTATTGCACATGATTAAGCTTAATTTTTACTTACCGATTGTAAACTATCGGCTGTAAAACTAATTTATAAAATGCTATCGTATTTTTATAAACAACTGGGAGATAATAAAGAGAGTAAGATAAAAGGGAGATAATAATAAAGGAGATAATTAAATAATAATAATTTATAAAAAATATAATGCTTATTTAGACTACTTATTTTTCACTATGAAAATAATTAATTTAAGACTTTCAGCCTTTCTTATTTTTTAAATGATAAACTTTTCAGAAGGCAAAAGCTTGACTAATATAAAACATATTTTAATTAAAGCGTAGAGACCTACAAGAGGGTAAATCGGCCATTTGACTCGTAATAGGCAAATAATTTTAGAGACCTCAAAAAAAAAAAAAAAAAAAAAAAACTTAAATTTTCTATTATTGAGTAAACATACTATTTTTATGTATATTCTTACAGGTCACGATTAAGTAAGCAATACTTGGTTATAGGTTCATTAAATTAATTTGACACTTATTTCAATCGATGCAATAAATACATTTTATGCCTGATCATCTAATTTGTTAAATCAAAGATTATGTACCATTTATTTTAATACCCATGGAGTTAAAAATTCCTTTTTAAATTTATTTAATGAAACTTTAATGTTAGCCATTGTAAACATATAATAAATAAGCAATGATAACTATTATACAAGCCAACAAAATTTTACTTTTTTAATTTTTTTTTTGCATACAATATGTTTTTCTCATAGTATTTCTCATTCTTATTTCAATTATGCAATCCTTTTTATTCTACCACGCCAAGTTTTAAAGATATTACGGTACAAATCCCAAATATTTGGGGTAAAATCGCTAATATTGTCACAAAAAAAAAACTTCAAAAGTATGTCAACCTGGGTCTCAAAAATAGCGTTTCTTCACAGAGATTTCAAAAATAATGTTAGTTTGTAATAAGAATGAATATTCTTAATATTTAATATTTTTTAAATGAAAATTATTTTTTTAGTTTATTTTTATACTTTTTAGCTTTTTTTACTATACCTTTTTGCAAATAATTTTTAAATAAAAGTGTTGATCTTTTTAAAAATCTCTGTAAAAAAAAAAAAAAAAAAAAATTCTTTTTTGAGGCCTAATATCTTTAAAACTTGACGTGATAGAAAAAAAAAATATTGCATATTTGAAATCAGAATAAGCAATACTCTAAGAAAAACATATAGTATGCAAAAAAAATTAAAATTGTGTTGGCCTGTTATTATCTTAAAAATAAAATTTGATTCTTAAGATTCTTGTGTCGAAAAAAACATCTTTGTCATAATGATTGGCATTAAAAAAACACTCTTTAAACTATTTTAATTTGCACAAGCTTATCTCCATCATATTCACACAAGTCCCAATTGCTCAATCAAGATCCGAGTTTTTCTTTAGAAACTTTGGATGATTTGGATTTTATTGATCTCTCAAGTATTCTAGCATTACAACATGATTCTTACAACTTACAACTGATTCTGACAATAAATATGGATTTTTTCTGATCAACTGCTGATATATTTATGGCAACATAGTTTTAGATTATGTTTAGATATTTTATTGACAACAAAATCTTGCTCTCAACATATCAAAGACATGACAAAGTCAGGTATGCAGACCTTAAGTCATTCTCAAAGTTTCTTCTTTATTTTAAATACCAATTAGGTACCCCACCATAACATCATGTATTCTTGGATTATTTCAGAAAATTCAAAATCCAAAAAAAAAAAAGAAATTAAATAAAAAAAAAAAAGATTACAAAAATGAATTACCTGAATTTTATTTCTTCACAAAGATCTCTTTCTACAAGGACGTTATTTGAACTTGCAGGCTTAAACAACAAAAATATATGTATATTTACTTTAACATGTTAAAAAATTAAGTATATTATAATTTGTTAAGTTATGTATTATGCATTATTAGCAAAATTATAAATTATGAAACTCTTAATGTTTAACTATTAACGGGTGATGCGGAAATATCGGACAAAATAAAAACGTCAATAACTTATTTATAAATAAAAAAACAAACTACTATTATATTTTTTTTAAATGAACCATCTATCTTTTAATAAAAATATATTATTTATTATATGAAAAAACACCACCATCTGCAATTGATCTCAATTTTGCTTTGACACCTTTCATATGCAACTGTAAAAAGTTTAAATCAATTTCTTGTAGTTTTAGTTTAATGCGATCAATCAAAACTTGCTTTGTTGAAACTTGCCAATCTCTCTCGATCTCTTTCAATTGATCGTGCTTGAGGCACGTTTGGGGAATTGGATTCTTTACCAACGTAATAGACATATTGGTCCATCCAATTTAGAGAATCTTTAGAATAATGAGAACTTGCTAAATCTGGCCAAAATAAATAGTTAAAGTCTCCATGATACTTGTGAATAAATGGAAGAAGTCATTTTTCTAAACATTCATTAATATAGATTGGTAAATTGATTGCTACAGCCTTGGAAGTGCGAAACAATGGCTCGGACATACCACGGTCAGATATGGCTATCAACATTATTAATTTTTTTGGAAATTTCTCTTTTTCTATAAAAGGAACACTTTCTGGGCATGTCTTTTTGTTGTTTGTGTAGTATCCAGAATTTCCAGGCATGTTGTCCCCTGCAAAACAAAAGTTTTTTTCGTCATCGATGACTAGAAGTGATTTTGTGTTATCGGGTTGGTTAACTAGTTTCCTGCTTCTTTTCTTTGCCTTTATTTGTTGTTCTATAGTGTATTTTGGAGTCTTTTTACGTTTTCTATATTTAATATTCATTTTTTTTAACTGGCGACCAATTATCGATTGATTAACACCGAATTTAATACCTATTTTTCTCTGACTGACCCCTTTTCGTTTGTTGACAAGTCTCGTTAATTCGGCTTTCTTTTCTCTAGTCTAGGATGTCGGACGAACAGGGTGCTTTCTATCAGAAAACGATTAAACAGTTTCAAGTCTTTTTAAGTTATCATATACTGTACTTCGAGCAAATCCTTCCTTTTCAAAATGATTTACGATTTTTTTTTTTTTTAATTAAGTTTATTTACAAAAAACATTTTTAGTCGCTTTCGAAAAGATTCTCGTTCAGCTGCATTTAACCTCATTTTACCACAAAAACTGATTATTATGCTCAAATAATAATCAGATTTTGAGATAAAATCAAAGATAAGCCAAAAAAACTAATTATTATGCTCAAATAATGAAATTAGGATTTATCCGATAAATTCCGCATCACCTGTTATTTAATTAAAAAAAATATATATATTTTTTAATTAAATAATAGTTAAACATTAAGAGTTTCATAATTTATAACTTTGCTAATAATACATAGAACATAACTTAACAAATTATAATATACTTAATTTGAAAGTACATTCAATATAATTGTTTTCACCTTTAACATTTCTTTTATTCCTAATCTTACATCAATAACTCGACCTGCTTCTATTTTACATAAAGGGAGCTTTAAAAGAAACTTTTCTACACTTTCTTTATTGCCTAAATATTTTAAAACAACAGCGATTATTTGTTATTGTTAAATGATAAATGACCAATAACAATTCTTAGATAGAAATTCTTTTAGATGATAAATATTTTTATAAAATTTGTTTAATCAATTGAAAAAATTGAAACAATTATAAAATAAGTAAATTTTCTTAAACCATTGTTGTGATCATATTCTACTTTTATGCATTTTCTATTTTCACTTTTCACTTTATCAGGACTCAAAGTTAGTCCAACTCCTGGAAAAATCTTTTCAAGATTTTTGTTTTTGTATAATGTATCACGCTTATCAATAACCTAAAATATTATAACATAAAAAACAATAAGCAAAATATTAAAAAAACATATTTCATACAATAAAAACATTTTTTATTAAACAATAATAACTACAAAAGCAATGCTTTGTCATTTAAAAATACATTAGACAGTATGCATCACACAAAATGTGTTGGTAAACAATGAAACATTCTTTTATACCCATGAAAAAGCCTTTTATACTTCGAGAGACAGTAGAGCAATATAGACAACATGGGTAACATAGTTCTTTGTAATACAATATGACATTTAAAATCTTATTCAAAGTATAGAAGCTAAAAACATTATGGTATATAATGCTATTTTAAAACTATGAAAAAATTTATGTGGTACTTAAAGTTAAGTAAAGACATTAAGGAAAAATTAAAAAAAATCAAATTATCTCATTAAGAAAAATTCAATGAGTAACAAATAATACTAAAAGGTATACAAAATGCTGAATTTTTCATTAAATAAAGTAGGTGGTTTTAGTAGATGCAAAAAAAAAAGCGTTAATTTTCAAGACCAACATTGAAGTAATAAAATGGAGCAAAAGTTGATTATATACCAAAAAGATTCTACAATCCGGCGAAACCCGCTAAAAACTTGCTAGTCAAGAAAAACTTAAAAAAAACTACATTTATGATCCTGTCAAACTACAGGATCATAAAAGTAGCTTTATTGAAAACAACAAGAACTACATCAAAAAATTTTATAAAATTCTGTAAAGAAAAAACTAAAAAAAACTTGTTCTTCAAACTTCTAAGTAAAAACAGTTAATAACAAAAAACAAAATACAACATGCATTCAGTTAAAATTTTTTTTGTGAACAATAAAAAACATAATTTACTAACTATCTATTTTCAAAACAATATCTATAGGAATTTATGAATTAAACAATTTTACAGAGCTGAATCTAAATAAAGGTTATTAATAGATTTTTTTTTAAACATCTTTGCTTCCAACAAGGCAACAGGCAGCCACTAATTAAAGTTGGAAGTTACTGAAAGAAAAAAGATGAAGATTGTAGAGCAAGATAACAATTGACAGACGACTTAAAGGATGGCAAATTATATAAATCAGGAAAGCAAGATGAAGGAAGCGTATTCCAAAGAGCTGATGGTCGAGGAAAAAAACTAGACGAATAAGCGTTTTTGGAGCACTTAGGAACAGTCACAGAAAAAGGATGAGACTCAATTGAATGACGAGTAACACGAGAATGAATTTTAGTAGATGGTACAAGAGACGCTAGCTCTTTAGAGCAGTGCCCATTATAGTATTTGTAGAAAAGAGAAAGAGAAGCAACATTACAACGATGTGACAATGGTTGGAGGTTGGCTGCAAGAGCAGGTCCAACTATGTTTACAATGTGTTTTTGCACCTTGTCTAAAAGAGAAAGGGCATCATTAGAAGAACCGCCCCAGATATGGCAACAGTATTCCATACAAGGCCGGATTTGAGATTTATAGAGATAGAGAATAGAATCCGAAGTAAGAAAGTGACGAGCTCGATAAAGAGATGCAACCTTAGCAGATGCTAATTTTGCAACTGATTTGATGTATGGTTTCCAAGAAAGATTGGAAGTAAGAGTTAATCCTAGAAGATGAAGAGTAGGTGACTCATCGAGTACATCACCGTTCATAAATAAAGGAAGATCTAAATTATTGCGATAACGATTAGCTGAAAAAAGTTTTATCTGAGTTAAAGTTCACCAGCCACTGTGAGCCCCATGCTGTAGCAGAAGTGAGATCCTTTTTAAGCTGAAATACCCCCTCCAAGCAATCAGAGGGTGTTGGTTTCTTATCACAACAAGAACAAGTGGTAGTATCATCAGCAAACAATGCCACCTTAGATGTGAGAATATCTGGAAGATCGTTAATGTAAATTAAAAAGAGTATAGGGCCAAGGATAGAACCTTGAGGAACCCCTGAAGTTACAGAATAAGAAGAAGAGTGCTGTCCATCGAGGACAACTTTTATCCTACAATTGGAAAGGAAGGATTCAATAATCTTAAAGATGTTGCCGGATACACCGTAAGAAGAAAGCTTATGGAGAAGACCAGCATGCCAAACTTTATCAAAAGCTTTTGAAGTCTCAAGAGCGATGGCCTTAACCTTTCCACCTTTATCTAATGCAAGATAAATCTATGAGTTATTACTATTATCAAATCAGCAGTAGAACGAGATGATCGAAATCCATATTGATGGTCAGAAAATAAGTTAATAAATTCAAGATGAGAAATTAAGTGTTTGTTAATTAAAGATTCGAAAACCTTGCTTAAGATAGGAAGAAGACTAATGGGATGGTAGTTAGACGAATCATATCGCTCTAAAGAATTTTTGAAGATAGGGATAACAGATGCTGCTTTCCAGCAGGCTGGAAAATAAGACTCTGATAAGCACTTGTTGAATAGTTTTGAGAGTATAGACGACAGCTCCGGAGAACACTTCTGCAAGACAATAACAGGTATGTTGTCCGGGCCACAAGCTGTAGAAGAGTCTAGGCAGGAAATCACTTTAGATACAGATGCTGGAGTGATATGAATGTCAAGCAATGGATCAACCTGTTTCTTAGCAATATTAGGTAGAACGCAACTAGTGGAATCAAGAGATGATATTGATGAAAAGTTTTTAGCAAACAATTCAGCTTTGCCTTTAGGTAAGGTGACAAAGTCTGAACCATACAAGAGAGGTGGAATTAAAGATTTGCCCTTATTATTGATATTATTAAAGATTCTCCAGAAGTCACGAGAGCCTAATTTTTGAGATGATATATGAGAATTCATGACCTGAGAATAGCGGGTTTTGGCGTTACTTTGTTACAATTGTTTCTAGCAGTAATAAACAGACATCTGTTTTCTGGAGAATTGTTTTGCTGATAAATATGGAAGTAACGATTTCGATTGGCAATCACAGCAGCACATCATGAGGAAAACTATAGAGGAGAGTGAGGCTTGACCTGGAATCGTCGAGAGGGAACAAAAGATTCAATGCCAGCCTGAATCCACGAAGTTATGTAAGAAGCACATTTGTCGACAGGAAGACAAAAGATTTCTACCCAAGGGCCATCACGAAGAAAATCACGGAAAGAATCCCGGTCAGCTTTACTGTAGTTGTAAGAGGTTCAATAATAGGGGGATTCAGGTGATGAAGAAGAATGAGATATTAGTTTTAAAGAGATCAAACTGTGATCAGAAGCACCTAAGGGTGAATGTGGAGAAGCTGAGCACTGACTAGGATCAGAAACAAGACATAAGTCGAGTAGAGAAGGTAAATGATTCGGGGTGTCAGGAAAGCGAGTTGTAAAGTTGACTATTTGAGTTAGGGATTGAGATAGGCAAAAAATGTGGGCTTAAATGCCTGCCGAATCACTGACACTAGAGCCAAGCAATTCAGAGTGGTGAGCATTAAAGTCACCGACAACAACTATATTAGCTGATGGATAAAGAGAGAGGGCTTGGTCAATATGATCAGAAATAACATCAATAAGAGTGCAATCTTAAGATGAAGGAGAGCGATATAGAACAAAGAGAAAGGCAATAGAGTGAAGTGGTGCTAAACGAAAGCACATGAAAGAATAGTCTGTGGATTCAAATCTAGTTTCATGACCAATGGGTGAATTCTTACGAATGTAAATGCCCAGGCCAAGCATATGACTATTAGAGTCTTTACGAATTAAAGGAAGATAACCATCAACACTAAGATCACAAGATGAGACAGCTGAACTCAAATTAGTCTCACAAAGAGCAAGTAGGTCTGGTGAACTTTGTAAGAGATAAGACTCAACAGAGGAAAAGTTACTTCGAAGGCCACGAATATTAGTGAATGATAGGTTTAGAGAACTTGGTGATGATGATGGTTTTTTGTGTTTTATAGTTTTTGTAACTTTATTCATTTTTAAATTAGATTGAAGAACTTGACTCAAAGCATAGATAGTACTCAGAACACTGTTTAATAGCCCAAGCAATTGCCTCATTACTACTAATAAACCCTAAGCCGTAACAAAGGGCTCAAAATGTGGCCTCCGCAAGGCACACCAAAAGTACAAACAGGGACACCATCCATGCGCAACATGGCACTGTTAATACTTTGATATTTTCAGCTGTTGATGGAATCAGCCTCTCTGAGAGCTACCACAGAGTTCAGGAAACCTGACTACCAGCCAGCCTCAGAACCATAAAACTGAGTTTTAGAGCTGTACCCTCATTAGGAGATAATAGAATGAGTTGCCTAGTCATAAAAACAGAGACACAAGCAAAACCCATGCATTGAGTCAAGAAGATCCAGCATTCAACATCCTAAACTGGAAACAATGTATTAAAAATACATCTGCGCCAGCCTAATAGATGAAGAAGAGGTGCGAGGCTGGTCAACAAATAGAATCTGTTTACCCTTTAAGGAGGCCTTCTACAAGACAGAAGCCGGGTGCATTTAACATCTGCCCAAGATGAGTATTTTTATCGAGACACCATCTCTAGCCTTTACTCAACCAAGAGCCCCAAGGCAGGGGGTGTTTTAAGTCGGAGTTGGCATTTCCTAGCCTTTGCCTAAAAAGGCGTATCCTACAAGGCAGCAGGACATGAAGCAGATTGTACTGGGTTACATGTTTCCAGTAGCAGGATAACCTGATCTGACTTAATTTAATTAGATTTCTTTGAATTAATTAGATTTCTTTGAATATGAAAGTTGAACATTATATTCAAAAGATAGGTGTGTACAGATAATATATATAAAAAAAAAAGAAAAAAAGAAAAATTAAAAAAAGAAAAATACTGCTTTATAATCAACAAGGCCGCAACCACTAATAAGTTTCTAGAAAACAAAGAATAAAGCAAAGTTAAAGATTTAGGTTGAGAGAAGAGTTAAATAATTAAAGGTTATATGAGTCAATTTTTTTATAGAGCAAAGAAACGGTGAACAAAAGACTTAAAAAGTTGTAGGTTGTATGAGTCAGGAAAACATGAGGATGGGAAAGAGTTCCAAAGCATTGTGAAAGTCAAAGAGCGAAAAAAAAAAAAAGACAAATAAAAGTCTTTAGAGCATGAAAGGACAGATACAGTAAAATAACGCAAGTTAAAGAGAACAAGAGATTTATAGTAAGCATCTCTCTCTCTCTCTCTCTCTCTCTCTCTCTCTCTCTCTCTCTCTCTCTCTTTCTATATATATATATATATATATATATATATATATATATATATATATATATATATATATATATATATATATATATATATATATATATATATATATATATATATATATATATATATATATATATATATATATATATTTATATATATATATATATATATATATATGACATTTATAGTATCGCATTTATAGCAATGAGCTATTTAATTGGGTCAGCCCTGCTAGTTAACCCTATGTCATAATATAGGGATACCATCCATGCACAACATGGCACTGTTAATACTCTGATATTTTACAGTTGTTAATAGGGTCAGCCTCGCTGAGAGTTACCACAGAAATTTCAGCAAAAAATTATGAGCAGAGTCAATAAAAATCTATTATTTACTATCTTAGGCAAGAGGCACAGGTTTACATTTTTGCCAGCCTAAAAGATAAAAGAAGGGTGCAATGCTGATCAATAGAATTATTCTTCCTAACCCTAAAGTATTTGCCTTAGAGGTCTTCTACAAGAAAGTGGCTGGATGCAATTAACATCATGAGTGTTTTTATAATCTCTTGCTTTTACTCAACCAAGAACCATAAGGCAGGGGAAGTTTACCTTGGAGTTTAGAAAAGCATATCCTGCCAGGCCAGCAGGACATGAGGGAGGTAGTACTGGGCTTCATGTTATCAGTAGCATGGTGATTGCAATGATCCTGAATCTGACCTAGAGTAGTTAAAAGAAGTTACTTTTGAAAGCAATAATTTTAAACACTGAACAGGAGATTTTGGAAATGCATTAGGAAAAACATTACATCTTAAGGAATACTAGAAATTAAGGTGAAAGTATATAACAGTTGTAAGGAATTTAAAGTGAGTATCAGTTATATAGTTGTAACTATTTGGTAACTGAGCTAACACTACAACAGAGGTTCTAACAGAACAAAAACATACATATAGTAACTATATGTATGGTTGGAACAACCATACATATAGTAACTTATGGTGAGCAAACACTGCTCAGAGGTTTAGACAGAACACAAACATACATATAGTAACTTATGGGTGAATGAACACCATGTCAGAGGTTCAGACAGAACACAAACATTCAAAAATTTATACTTGACAAGTTACACCACATGTTGTAACATAAACAAACTGATAGGAAAATTGTGAACAAAAAAAGGCATAGCAGATGGCATAAACAAACAGAAAATTTTGTACAGTACAACATCCAATCAAAAACAGTTAACAATAATTTTTTTAGAATTGACCACATAAAGTACAAAATGATAATGGCACACAATTTATGTCATCAGAATTAGAAAAGTTTAGTGAGTGGTATGGGTATTTAAATAAATCACTACTCAGCTACAATATTAATAAAATTAATGAAGAACATGCAAAAAAAAAAAAAAAAAAAAATAGTTTGAAAAGAGACACACATTTACTTTTAATAGAATTATGTATCTTGATTTAAATGGCTGCATAGAGTTCCAAGTCAAACATACACAAGAGCACAGTGGTTTAAATGGTGGATATGAATAAAAAATTTAATGTTTTAAAATTAAAATTAAACTTAATTTTTGTATACTTAAATGACATGCAAATTTAAATTAAAAAAAAAAAGTTAAAATTTTTATCTATTTAAAAGTTATGGCAATGCAAAGTTGAACTATTTGGAAGAAAAAAAAACACTTTAAAACCCAACAGAGTTTTTGAGTATACTTGAAAAAAGTGATGAAAAAAAAATATTATTGGTCCAAAACTTGGAAATTTATTATTTAATAATAAAGGATAAAGAGCCTATATAAAAATAGATTTTCTGGTTAATAATTTTTAAATAGTATTTCAGGAAGAAAATTGGATCATTTTTATAAAAGTGATTTAAAAAGTGTAAATTTTTGAACATAATTTTGCTAAAGCTTTTGAACATTTCAGTCAATATCTCAACTAAAACTTCACACTAAAACTTGATTTCCAAACAATAAAGTAAAAGCTTTTATTTGCTGCAATGCTTGCTTGCAACGCCCCCATTAGTGGTTTTTGGAAAAAAAGAGTTTTAAAATTTCCATCTTGAGGTTAAAGTCTAAGAATTTGGTTTTAAAAAAATAATAAATACACATGTGTTACAAAAATAATTTATTGACAAACAAAAAGATTGCATAAAGTATTATCAGCTGATGCACTTTTGCACATACAGGACATTTAGAATGCCCTTTATCTAAACAGTTTATACAAAATAGACATCCTTTGCTCCGCTTTTCTGCAACTAATGGGTCATTCCTAAAGTCTTTAGAAGCAACCTTCTATATTGACCAATTGATTTATTTTTCTTGATAGTTTTTCCCTGACGTTCACCTGAGACGCTTATTATTAGCTTCCATTCCTTCTTCACTCCAAGATTTCTATCCGGTGAATCATTTACTTCTATCAACTTCCAGCAATGAGCAAGAATATTGTAAAGCATTGGAGTTATACTTACCAAAATAAGTTCTTGTAGAAGCTAGATGTTTAGCTCCTGACACATTTGTTTGTATAGCTCAATATTAATTTTTTTGCCATATGACATTGCTCTCAGAATTGTGGAAAGAAACGAGCCATACTTTTCAACTAGTTTGCTGTCTATTTGACTTGATATGTGATCTGTTATTACCTTTCACAGTACAGTATTATGTAAAGGTTTTCTGGGAACATATCTAATTGTTGTATACCACTTGTCTAGTGAATTCTGCAAAATTTCATGTTATTCCTGTTTTAGCATGGATCATTTCTTGTATTTTTGCTTTTTCTTTTTTCAGCAATGTTGTGTTTTTGTTTATCTTAAATTCTTTCCATGTTAAGACACCTGCCCCCATGTGGACAACTACCTTCATAAAATAATCAAAGCTCCTAAGCAAACCATGTAAAACCTGAATGGACCTAACATTCAAACATGCAATCGGACTTGCAGCTTGATCGAGTCAAATGTTGTAATCTTTTTTTTCTTCAAAATGGTCTCTTCCTTTTTTATTAAGTCAAGAAATATTTGTTGCATAAACTTAACATCCCTGTTTATGATGAAACCATCTTGAACTGTTTGTATTATTTCACATTGTTCTTTTAAAAGGTCACAAAGATCACAATGTGAACCTCCAAGACCTTGATAAATATTTGAAGCCTTTCTGTTCCAACTATGATCAACAATATTTAATTTAACATGGTATTGATTATCATTAAGCTCAACAATAATTCTTTCTTCCTTCATATAGTGTATGTCTTTGTTGAATAAAGAAAGACGTTGGATATTTTCATTCGATTCTTTCCCCATTTGAATCATCTACATAAGGTTCGCAACTAGAATAAGTAAGTGTAGTCACAAGTGGAACATATTTAGCAGTAAAAGAGAAAAGAAGTGATTGATTACATTAGAAAAAGTGTTAGTGTAATAGTAATACTATTTTAACAGATGTTCAGTGTTAGAGAAGGTAATTAAGAGAAAGAAGTGAAAACAGTATATTTGTCTTATTATTTAATTTGTTTTTTTTTTTGCTTTATTCTTACTTTATTTTCTAAGCCAGCCAAAATCATGACCAAATTAAACACATTTTGTGATGATTATGGTTTGCAGCTAGACCAAAATCAAAGCCGTATGATGTGTATGTATGATGTGGTTTCTATAATATAAATTTAAAATTATTAGTTCGACATAAAAATAAATTTTATGTGAAAATTTTTAAGTAAGAATTTTACAATTGTATTTTTTATGAAAACATGCAATAACTAATAAATGCTAGGACATATAATAATTTATAATGTTTAAATATTATTAATAAGTTATTGTAGGATTTAAAAAAAAAAATTTCAGCGGATAAAGCTTGATAATTTGGCTTAAAAACATGAACTATTACCTAATATAATTACTCTAAATATATTTACAGCTGGATCTTTATAGCGTCCTTTTTGGTGTCCTACAGTTATTAAATGATTTTTTTAATTTATGAAGCATAAAAAAATATTACAAAAACATATTGCAACTGTGTCATTATTTTAGAAAAGTTAACAACTTTCTTTTTTAGTTTCTCTTTTTTGTGTTTTTTGGTGTTGTTTTTTTGTGTCCTCGATATCTTTTATAATCTTGTAAATATTTTTAAGGAATTAGTCTTATCTAAAAAAAAAAAAAAAAGTAGTTCAATCACACCACTTCCCTGGTAGTACAATGCATTTTTCTGTGCAGTAACCTTATTCATCAAGTTTTGTGTAAAAAAAAAACAGTTAAAAAAACAAACAAACAACAAATTTAATTTAACTACTTACTAACTTCTAAGTATTGTAAAGAAGTCTAACAAAGATGTGAACAGATGTTTGTGTAAACAAAATTGCAAACTTATATTTGTGTGAACAAGAGTGAACTTATATTTGTTTGAATAAAAGCGTGAACTTATATTTGTGTAAACACAAGTTTGATGTTTGTTGATGTATTTTATTATATGTATAACAATGTTTTGCAACCTAAAAAAATTTTGCAACCTGAAAAAGCACACCATTTGGATACATTGTTTTTAATTCGGTAGGAAAATACCCATCCATAATATCTTTCATACACACCTAAATAATAAAAGAAATTTTATTTTTTTTTAAATTATTTTTTTACTTTATAAAAATATTTGTTTTTTTACCATGTAATTTCTAAAAAAATTAAAAAAACTGTATCTGCAGTGACTGTATCAAACACCTAAAATTTTTATTATTAAGATTTAAATTATTAAAAAACTTAAAAGCAAATTATTCAAAATCTATTGACTAATACAATAAAACTTGTATCACTACTGAATACATTATACTATACTAATAAAAACTACTGATCACATCATACTATACTAATAAAAACTATTGATCACATACTATACTAATAAAAACTATTGATCACATACTATACTAATAAAAACTATTGATCACATACTATACTAATAAAAACTATTGATCACATCATACTATACTATTAAAACTACTGATCACATCATACTATACTAAGAAAAACTATTGATCACATACTATACTAATAAAAACTATTGATCACATACTATACTAAGAAAAACTATTGATCACATCATACTATACTAATAAAAACTATTGATCACATACTATACTAATAAAAACTATTGATCACATCATACTATACTATTAAAACTACTGATCACATCATACTATACTAAGAAAAACTATTGATCACATCATACTATACTAATAAAAACTATTGATCACATACTATACTAATAAAAACTATTGATCACATCATACTATACTATTAAAACTACTGATCACATCATACTATACTAATAAAAACTATTGATCACATCATACTATACTAATAAAAACTACTGATTACATCATACTATACTAAAAACTACTGATCACATCATACTATAATAATAAAACCTATAAATCACATCATGCTATACTAATAAAAACAACTGATCACATCATACTATACTAATAAAACGTATAGATCACATCATACTATACTAATAAAACCTATAGATTACATCATACTATACTAATAAAAACAACTGATCACATCATACTATACTAATAAAAACTATCAATCACATCATACTATACTAATAAAAACTACTGATCGCATCATACTCTACTAATAAAAACTACTGATCACATCATAGTATACTAATAAAAACTTTGACATAATCATTAAAAAAAATAATGTAACCAGTGAAAAAACTGATGTAATCAGTAAAAGATGTAACTCTCATACTAATTTTAAATTTAATTTAAAAAAGAGTAAAAAAAAAAAAAAAAAAAAAAGAATAATTTAAAATAGTTAAAAAAAAAAGCCTGGATACCTGGGTTGTTGACTCAGAGTATGGCCGAAAAGGACCAGCAAACATAACAATACCATTATTATAAAGAGTTAATGAAACTGGTTCCTTTATCTATAATTTATAAGATAATAGATTTATAATAGCCAATCATAATTACAATAAATAATAAACATAGTTGAAACTAATAATAATAAACAAATTAAAATAAAATAAAACCTGGAGTTTTGCTCCATCTTTTGTATGTTTTACATAATGTTCACCTTCACCAGCAAGCCAGTTTAGCTTAGCTATATTATTAACCACGAGATCAAAATCCATCTTGAAAGCATTTGTTTTACTCATTAATTTTTCTAAACAAAATATCATTTAAAGGGGAAAAAACTTTAAATATATTTTTGATTTTTAAATATTGATTAAATATATGATTGATTAAAATTTCAATGTGAATGTGAGTGGGAAGCCTCTGCATCATACTACCTGATTATATAATTGTCATTATCAAGACCAAACTACAAGTTATTTTAAAGACCAAACTATTTGTCAATTTAAGTTTCTTTAACTTACTATTTACTAAACAAAATATAAATAAATAAATATAAATATAAATAAAACAACTTATTTTTTACTAAAAAAAACTGATGCAAAGAACACAATAAAAGCTGAAGCAAGATAAAATGCAAGGGATGGGTTTAAATAACTTTTTTTGGTGTCATTGATTAAAAATTTTTCCAGGCACAAGTCTTAAAGTATTGTGAATTCTCTGAATTATGACAACATTGGTAAATAGCTCTTTTACACGGGTCTCATAAAAATCCACTAACAAGTAGTATTAAAATGCTTCTCTGTAACAGAGGTGACATGTTATTATATATGTTATACTTTAAAATGCAACATTGTAATTGATCAACAGCGATAGTGGTGTTGTGGTAGAGCGCATCATAAGCAGTAAGTTCCAAGTTCGATCCCCAACATATCCCTGGAAGTACTGTCTAACATACGCCAAATAAACTTCTGGTTGAAGTTTATTAGAATCAATGGTGGCGATTCCCACCTGGTAAAAAAACAAGATTCATTAAGCATTTCTTGAATAGTCAAGAGAATACTGAAGAACAATTTTGTAGAACTCTAACAGGAATAATGACAGAACTACATGCTTTTGATGAGTTTATTTAAACTAAACTATTTATTTGCAGAACTATTTGCTTTTCCATGAAATATGTCAAAAGATCAGACTCTAGTATGAGAGATAATTATACAGGAGATAGAGGAGAAGGAGCAGGAGCCTACTTAATAGCAGTTCATTACATATTTTGTCAGGTCAGGTTGTCCTGGTACTGGTAACATGTAACCCAGTACAACCTGTTTTATGTCCTGCTGCCTTGTAGGATATACTTTTTTCCAAAGGCTAGGAGAAACCAACTCCGACTTAAAACAACCCCTGACCTGAGGTTCTTGGTTGAGTAAAGGTTAGAGATGATAAAAAATACTCATCTAGGGCAGACTTTATATGCATAAGGCTACTGTCTTGTAGAAGGCCTCCAAGGCAAAGACTTAAGAGGTAAACAGATTCTATATATTGACCAGCCTTGCACCCCTACTACATCTATAAGGCTGGCACAGATGTATTTATAATACAATTTCTCTTTCTTGACTGAAACCACAGATAGTGCTCAGTACACTATCTAATAGTCCAAGCAATTGCCTCATTACTATTAATAAACCCTAAGCCGTAACAAAGGGCTCCAAATGTGGCCTCGACAATGCACACCAAAGGACATACAGGAACACCATCCATGCGCATTATGGCACTGGTAGTACTCTGATATTTACAGCTGTTGATGGAATCAGCCTCTCTGAAAGCTACAACAGAGTTTGGGAAAACAGACTACTAGATGGCCTCAGAACCATTAAACTGAGTTTTAGAGATGTACACGCATTAGAACATAATAGAATAAGTTGCCTAGTCATAATAACAGAGACATAAGTGAAACCCATGCAATGATTCAAAAAGATCCAGCATTCAACATCCTAAACTGGAAACAAAGTATTATAAATACATCTACGCCAGCCTAATAAAAGAAGGGGTGTGAAGCTGGTCAACAGATAGAATCTGTAGAACAGATATTTCCCCTTAAGGTCTCTCACCATTTCAGGTGAGAACGTACCCTTGGTTTTTCTCTTAAAGTTTCTAGTCATCTTTTGATGTCATAAAATCTTTTGATGTCATAAAATAATAATAAAACTTAAAATTTATTAAAAGTTTTTTTTAATAATAATTAATAATACATTTATTAAAAGTTTTGTTAAAAACTTTTAATAAAATTGCTCTAAAATTTTTTTTTTGCTTACTCTAGTAAATACTACTTTAGTTAATCGCTACAGCTTTTATATACATTAGCTCGAGTATTTCTTTGTGCAGAATTAATCTGCAAGGGAAACATGGTGTTGCAATAGTTAATGATTGTGCAAATAGAAATTTAAAAAGCTTTATCAATTTTACATAGGTGATTGTTATTTAGCAATCATTACAAAGGTTTTTGACTTTGTCCAAAATGTTTGGACAAAATAAGGGGTGTATTAAAAAAATCAAGGAAATTGTTGCAAACTCATTTATAGATTACAAATACTTACATTCCCAAACGTTCCCAGATAACCACTTGTTCTAAAAATAATTGCACTAACTCTGACAGAGTTCATAAATAGGATTTGAATGATTCACTTGGAATTGAACATTTTACAACAAAGAACCAAAAATTCATTTTTCACACACAGATTTTTTTTAAATCTGCTTTTTAGCGGGAAACCGTTACCTAACAAATTCAAATCTAAGAGCGCCTACCAACGAGAGTATTGTCTATGGTCAATATGTTGGTTGTCTATCAACATATTGACCATAGACAATACTGTCCTCATGTTAACAGGGTAAGAGATTTCAAAATATTCATTCTCTTCCCATGTCTGAAGTCTCCCCGGTCTCCCTTAAACTTATTTCACTTATTATTAACTAATATCAAACAAAAAACCCATAAAAAACCAATCAAAAAAAGACCCATAAAATACCACCAAA
>NC_088922.1:66785000-66800000 GCF_038396675.1 Hydra vulgaris | reverse complement strand
ACACATTATATACCACATTTTTTGATAAACAACTTCCACTCATTGGACAATTGTTTATTTGTTAACAATTACAATTTTCTGCAGTTTTTTCATTTAGGATTTCTTTTTTGTTTAACAAAGCATTATTGTGACCTTTAATAATTCTTTCCACATTTTTTTGCAACTGCAGCTAACTTTAATTGTATTTCAATTAAATTTTTTGTAATTTATTAGAGGGCGGGAAATTAATTGAAAATAAAAATGGCAGTACATTTATTCAATTTGACATTAATGATTTTTACCCCTCAATAACTGCAGATATTTTAGATAAAACAATTGAATTTGCAAAAGCCACACAGTTATTCCTGAAGAAACAATCTGTAAAATAAAATATTGTATAAAAACTTTACTTTATTTTAATAAAGAAACATTTGTGATTTTAAATATAATAGTCATTAATTAATAGAACATGATGTACAAAATCAAAGCTTAAAGTGAAATTTTAGTTTGATAAATTTTTTATGCTAAATATTTATTTATAAGATATTTATAAATATTACACTAGATATTTATAAATATTATGCTAGATAATTAATGTTTTAACATTTAAGTTTTGAATTTTCATTAAAGTGTTGCAAGTTTTGATATTTTATTACATGGACTTATATGCAAATTTTTATGCAAATATTTATTTTATTACATGGACTTTTATGCAATTCAAAGTAAAAGTTCTAGTTAAGCAAAGTTTTTTGTCAAATGAACCCTCAAAAAACTATAAGAGTTAGCGAATGATTAAACTTAACCAGGGTACAATTAAGCATGTAATTTGATAAAGTTTAACTAGAATTTAAAAAACATGCTAGATTTAGCTATCAAATAGAAGAAATAAATCATTTTTAATTTGAACTTATGCAGCAGCATAAATTAAAATTGAAGTAGGCCACACAGTACACATGCGTGGATCGCGTACTTTATTACAAATATAACTTCTTTATTTAATAATATGCAAACTCTACTGTTTAAACATTTTTGACATGAGAAAAAACAATTATAATAAAAATATTTTCTTTAAAATCAACTTATAATTTTCTCCCTTTGCAATTTCTTTTGTCCTTCAGACGAGTGCGACTTTTTACTGTTGTAACAAAACTAGCGAGCGCTATTTGTTGTGCCAGGAAGGTCATTTACGGGCATGTTTCACATGCGTGGAGTGATTGCTCTCGCTTCATCACAAGGCCTGATATATAAATATATATATATATAAATACATATATATATATATATATATATATATATATATATATATATATATATATATATATATATATATATATATATATATATATATATATATATATATATATATATATATATGGCCATTCCACAGCAGAAAATGAAAAAGTAGTCAAATTTTATTCTATTTTTTGTCAACTTTTAGCAAATAATTATTGATTTAGACACATTAAAGTTTATTTAAAATATGCCTTTAGTACTAAAATTAATTTAATCAAGTCATTTTTATGCTTCTGAAAGTTACGGCTTTTCTCATTGTTGTATGATCAAAAAAGTTATCATTGTAAAATGTTATTTTAACCATGAATTTATTAGCATAAACCACATTAATTTAGCATGAAAATGGAGCTAACATGTTCAAATTGTTGTTGGTCAAATTTAATACTTAATAAAATATATATATTTTGAGAAAATAACGAAAGAACTTAAGCAATCTTCATGTAACATAAGTTAACAAAAACATGATAAAATTTTGTTTTTTCTAAAATTCAGTTAAAAAACCTTAGTTTTTTAATGATATATGTTTATTAAATGTTACATTTTTACATTTAAAGTTTTGAATAATGATGCTTAGTTAAAGCACATTTTTATTTTTAATTTGTGTAACGTAAGTTAAAACTACATGAATATACTAAAGGTCTGGCGCTTTTTCGTTAAAACGAATTACATCATTAATTAATTCTTATTTCGTTGCATTGGTTTGACAAGGTTAGAACTCAAATTCTAAAAATTAATTAATTATGTAATTCGTTAAAACGAATTACATAATTAATTCTTATTTTGTTGCGTTGGTTTGACAAGGTTAGAACTGAAATATTGCTTATATATACTTATTTGGTTGTATATACTTATTTGGTTGACATATAAATAAACATAAATAAATAAAAGTAAGAATTATAAAAAAAATTTTATTTAGACATTCAAAAAAAAAGAAAAAAAAAGATTTATTTGCTATTCTCCTGATATAAAAAAATCAGTTAGAACCTTTTTTGCATTTGGTTGCATTTTACATTATATAATTCGACCAAATAAAAATAAGGCAATATGCATAAACTTAAGAAGTGAAAGTAAAAACTTCAACAAACCAAAAATTTTCTTATTTAAATGACTCAAATAAGTATTAATTAAGTTTTAATACTAAAATAATTTTTTAAAGTTGCTCTTGGCCTTGTGGAAAAACTGTTTCGATTTGATAACTTTCATAAATGTTATAAAAAATCACTCGTAAGAGTGCCACCTGTTTTTTAAAATTTCCTTTGTTATTTATTTTTAATGAATGAGTTCAATACTTTTGCAATTTTTTTGTTACATAACTCTAACTTTTAATAATAGATATAAAAAATCCACAATAATAATCTATTGGTAACGTAAGTTAAATATATAGTATCAAAAAAAAAAAACAGTTTATTTTACTTAGTCAGTCACCTCAGATAAATTTTTATATATTTTTAAAATTGGTATAGAATTCTCAACATCTTGTAAAAATTTCTAATACAAACTGCTTTACTGATTCGCATTTGGCAATGTCGACGTAACTGCCAATCTTAAAGTGTTTGATTTCGGCAAAAAATTTCAGACCTCATTTCTATGTATTATGGTAAGATCTTTGTATCAATTTTTTTGCCAACCTGATGCCGTTCTTTAAAAGATTGAAGTCAACAAACTATTGCCGACCTCATTTTTCCTGATGCCAAGGGTTGATATACATACATATATACATACATATATATATATATATATATATATATATATATATATATATATATATATATATAAATAAATTAGTAAAAATACTTATCTATCTTTTATCTTCAACATAATGTTTCACCGTCAGTTGGTTCATTAGGAAGCTTCCTGATGAACCTACTGATGGTGAAACATTATGTTGAAGATAAAAGATAGATAAGTGTTTTTACTAATTTATTATTGCTCTGTTCTTTAAGAACATTGAGCACTCTATTTGTAGAGTACACTGACATAATTTATATATATATATATATATATATATATATATATATATATATATATACTATATATATATATATATATATATATATATATATATATATATATATATATATATATATATATATATATATATATATACACATATATATATATATATATTATTATTGCACTGTTCTTTAAGAACATTGAGCACTCTATTTGTAAAATACACTAACATAATTTACATTAAATATATATATATATATATATATATATATATATATATATATATATATATATATATATATATATATATATATAATATATATGACAATATAATGTATGTGACAGGTCAAAATGTAATGTTGTTGTATTTACATTTAATGTGTACAAAAACATTGTTACATTTATTAATGTATGTGGCAGGAAAAGTTGCTATCACTAAACTCATGTGAAGCAATAAAATTAGCCATACAAGACTCTAATGAATTTTTTAATGTATGTGGCAGGGATATACTGCAGTCAATAAACTTAAGTAAAGCAATACAATCAACCACACAAAATATTTAATGTATCGTGTATGTGATAATTTAATGTGGCAAAAAAAGTTATTCAAATCCAGTGCATTAAAATAAACATAAAAATATTCAAATTAAATTTTTTTTTTTTAAATCTCACATGAAATGTGACTAAAAAAATTAATAAAAAAAATTATTAAAAAATTAATAAAAAAAGCAAAATAAAAAATTACTTTTTCCATATTCAGCTGCTGAGCTTCCATAAGTTTTCTTTCAAGTACTGTTAGCCTTGATGTCATCAACACCATCAATTCATGATCTAATACTAAACATAAGTTAATTAGGAAAAATTAAAATACATTTACAAATAATTTTAAATGTATTTTACAAAACAGAGTGCTCAATGCTCTTAAAAAAACAGAGTAATAAATTAGAGGAAAATCATATTTTTTTATTTTACACTGTTTCACTGTGTGAATCATCAGAAAAGAATGTTTAAATTAATAATACTTAATTTATAACAAAAATTAAATTACAGTCATTAAGTCATTAATGTCTTAACTACTGTAAATTTACAGTAGTTAAGACATTTATTACTTCCAGTGATTTAATTTATGGCATAAATTGAAGTTTTATTAACTTGATCATTAGTTTCTGATCAGACATTATAGATGAAACAGTGTAAAATAATATGTTATTGTGTCATTATGTTTATTAAGATTTGTAACTTCTGATGATTGCATCACTCTTTCCATTTTTGCAAATCTCTAATGAAATCTCTCACCATTTTCCTCACTGACACCACCCATGTTTTTGGGGAAAGAATCCAGGTGTAAATGCAATATATAAATTTTTATGGAAACATATCCATAAAAATTCATATATTGCATAAAAGTTCTATGTCCATCCAGTTTTGAATTTTTCAATAAGCTTTGCAACTGATTATTTGTAATTAGGGTGCTCATGGGTTGATAATAAAGAATTGATAAGTCTGATTTAATAGGAGTAATTTACTATTACGCTTGAGCTAGATTTCATTTATGCTTAGGACCTCAATGAGATTTCAGTTATGAAATTATAGCTTGAAAAATTGATTTAAAATTACAAAAAATCCCACTTTTTTTTTACTGTTGTAAAAATGTTTATTTAGGAAAATTTTAAAAAACTTCACTTAAAATAAAAAGAGCAACAATGTGCATTAAAATATATTCTTAAAAAAGCAGAAAGCCATTGTCACAAAACCAAGTGTTTGCTCTCACACACGAAAGTTTGAATTACTTTTAAATGTTTTGATTTTTATGTTAGCAAAGTCATGTTTTAAAAAACAGTCCTATTCCCAAAAAATTCCTACAAAACACACTGAGAATAGGAAGGGACACGGAAGTCTTAGAGTTCCATGATATTAATATTTAAGAATAATTTTATAAATATTTATAAAAATAAACTTTTAGTCAGGAGGGGATTTTTATTTATGATAGTAAACATTACAGTTGTGCATGTAATAAAAATAACTTTTTTATAAAATATAAAATTAATATTTAACTATAGTATAGTATAATTGTTATGTGAATATATATATATATATATAAAATTATTTGGTTTAAAATAATTTTGAACCTTATAAATTTTTAAATTAACTAATGCAGTGTTGATTTTGATTTAAAATTTATTTTAAATTTAAAGACATTTAGTGGTGATTCATCATTGTAAAAGACATTATACATCTTCTTCTTGCTCCGACTATTTATTTTAATGTTTGCTATCTTAATTTAAATATTATTATTTGGCAAAGAAAATAATAAAATAAAAAAATTACGATGATAAAAAGTCAATGGAAAACCAAGTTTAGTTAAAATGTTTTAAGAAATAAATAGCATAAGTTTAAATAAGTATAAGCTTTTTAAAATAAGAAAATATATATACTTTTAAACAGCATTTAAATTTTATTAATAGTTTTTTTTTATAATAATATTGTTCATTCCCCCCTTGCAAGCCAAGAAAAACTATTCACATCTTTACACTAAGTTTGATCATTACACAGGTCATAGTAAGTTTCAAATCTATTTATATCGTTTCCGATACACACATGTCCTGCAATTTTAACCTAGTAGATTTCAATCCACGAGTCTTATTAAAAGAAGTTAAGCACCTCACTTAATAAGACCTTTCTTTGATTAAATTATGCTAATTAAGCTCTGATTCGGAAAGTGAGGCTGAAAAATCATTATTGGTACAAAAGCATTCTTCATAGCAATAGATATTGTCTTACTTTGACCTCTAAAAATGTGATTGGCATGCAAAAAAATTGTATACATTTTATGATTTTACAACTAGGAAATGGAAAACCTTGTAATTAAAGTACCTATAAACGACATTTTTTTTTGTCTACAAAATACACATAATTATGTCTTGCAACACACTACTTTGCTTTCATCATCCCATCGAGCTAAGGCTGTGAGAAAAGCACATTAACAATTTAACATTTAATTTTTTGTGAGGCACTGACGATGTATGGTGGCTCAGTTGCCCGTTGGCTCTAAAAAAGGTTATAACTTTAAAATGGTTGATGATACAGAAATTTTTTTATATTTTTGGAATTGGCAGAGAAAATTAATTAATAAACAATAAAAAATTTACAGTGGACAAAAGGTTATGCAAATTCTTGTAACATTGTTTAATTGTTTAATTTATGGAAAACTTGGAGTAGAGTCTAATGCCATACATTAACTCCATACCTTTTGGGTTTTTACAAGTATTGTTTAATTCTTTATCGAGAACTAAAAAATAATATAAAACAAACATTAAAATTTAAAACTTTTTAAAAAACAATTTAGAACTAGAAAATGAAAAAACTTAATTTGAGGTTTGGCAATGGAAATAAGTTTGGTATAAATAAAATATATTAAAAATTATATTTACTTATTTTTTTAACTTATTAAGGACATATTTTAGAGACAAATACAAAATCTTTAAAAAAAATTTATAAATAATAAAACAAAGTCAACAAAAATTAAAAAACCAGCTAAAAGGCAAAATAAATAAACTATTTTCTAAAATACATATATTTTTTATTTAGCTAAAAATAGATACAGGCTTGAGCTTGATTCAAGACAGATCAATAAATTTTAGCCCTAGTGTACCACACTGAAAAAAATTCTTCACCTTTAACATCTGAATGAAATGGTGTACTTCCGAATCTAAATAAAAAAAAAAAAAAAAAAATGAATATTATATATTACAATGATCATCCAGGTCATACTTGAAAAAAGTTTATTTCCGGATTTTTAAGCTTTAAGCTGATGGCTTTTTCAATTTTTTGAAACTTTTTTGTTTTTTGTACGGGAATGAGTTAAAAAGTTAAAAATATTTCTTTTTATTTACAAAAATGTATTTTAATTTGTGTTAATAAAAACTTTTTGAAAATCTGGAAAAACTGAAAGTTGAAAAAAATATGTGAAAAAATAAATCCCTGTATATATTATTTTATTCTTTTTATTTAAATGGTAAGGTCAGGTGTATGCTCTTCATGATCACGCTGCTACTGGTAACATGAAACTCAGTACAATCTGTTCTATGTCCTGTTGCCTTATAGGATTTGCTTTTTAAGCAAAGGCTGAAAGGAGTTTGCTTCCTGTCATCAGTACTATTTAATATCGGTCATGCCTATAATAATATATATATATATATTATTTGATTTTTATGTGTGTCTTTTATATAGTTGGAGGTGCCCTATTTACTGTTTTAGTTCATCTGTAATCTACTTTATATGTATGTTTGTGTTTTATCTAAACTTCTGGCACAGTGTTGACTGACCCGTAAGTTACTTTATGTGTGTCTGTGTTCTGTTTGAACCTCTGGCATGGTGTTCATTTACCGTAAATTGCTTTATGTATGTTTGTGTTCAGTTTTTTCATATTTATATGTATGTTTGTGTTCTGTATGAACCTCAGGCACAATGTTTACTCACCAGTAAGTTACTTTATGTTTGTGTTCTGTTTAAATGTTTAAATCTGTTTTGATGCAGTGTGAGCTCATTAACTAAATAGTTACTCCAACATTAAATCTATGCTCACTTTCTAGTATTTGTTAGATGTAATATTTTTTCTAACGCATTTCCAAAATAACATGCCTAATGTTTTAAGGTGCTGTTTGCAGGAAGTAGATCCTTTAAATTATTCCAGATCAGGTCAGGTCATAATTACATAACCCTGCTAATGGTGTTATGTAACCCTGTACCTGCCCAAGAGTTCTTGGTTGACTAAAGGCAAGAGATGGTGCCTTAATAAAATTAAATCGAACCTCTTCTTCATCTATTAGACTGGTGTAGATTTAAACCTGTATTAAATTGTTTCCTGCCTAGGATGATGAATGCTAAATCTTCTTGACTCTACTCATAGATTTCTTAGGTTCACTGGTAGTAAGGTTTCCTGAACTCTGTGGTAGCTCTCAGAAAGGCTGATTCCATCGACAGCTTCAAAATATCTGAGTATTAACAGTGTGTCACATTGAGCATGGATAAAGTCCCTGTTAATGCTTTTGGTGCACCTTGTTGAGGCCACATAAGGAGCATTATATTATAACTTAATTAACGGAACTGAGGCAATTGCATAGCTCATTGCTTAGGAGGCTGTGCTCTATCTATGAATTAGTCAAGTTCTCTTTAAACTTAAATCATGCCAAAAGTAACCCAAAATATTAAACATAAAAAACCATTCTAACTGCACAAAACATAAAAAGCCATACTAACTGCAAAAATTATCCCCCTTCACTTAACTGTTTTAATATATCTTTTACAAAAATTCGTGGTCTGCAAAGCAACCCTCCATCAGTTGAACCTTACCTCTTGCAAAAGTTATCGGACCTGCTTGCCTTTAATGAGGCCAATTTAAATTCTACTATTCCTTTTTCAGATCTCAGTGTTGATGGGTACCATTATTTGATTCACAAAGACTTCAATTCTGCCAATAGTTTCATGCATGGCTTGGGGTATACATACGCATCAATTTACCTATTTGTTGTAAAATCACATTCAAATCTTTTGACCGTTCTTTAATATGCTTCTACTTAGCACCTCTTCACTCTATCACCTATCTCATTGTTCTTTATCGCTCTCCTTGTTCCCAAGACTGCACTCTTTTAGATGTAACTTCTGATCAAATTGACCATGCTCTCTCTCTTTACAATTCTGCCAATAATGTTGTTATTGGTGACTTTAAAGCACACAGAATGGCTTGGCTCCATCGCTACTGGCACTGCTGGCTCTAAAGCCTATAACTTCTGCATTTCTCAATCTCTTACTCAGATAGTTGACTTTGTGACTCGTTTTCCTGAAAACTCTAACAATTTACCTTCATACCTTGATTTATGGCTTGTCTCTGATCCTAGCTTGTGGTCAATTTCTCCTTTAGGTGGTTCTCACCATGCAATGATCTCTTTATATCTTTAATCTCATACTTCCTTTTCAGACTCACCCTATCATCGCACTACTATCCTAAAGCTGACTGGGATTTTTTCATGATTTTTTTTGTGATGGTCCTTAAGTTGATATCTTTTCTCTCTCAGCAGATAAATGCGCCTCTTGCATAACCTCCTGGATCCAGGCAGGAAAGGATCTTGTCAGTTCCGAGTCAAACCTTTTTCTACACCATGGTTTTCACCTTCTTGTGCAACTGCTATATTTAATCATAATCATTTTCTTCAAAAAAACAACTTTCTAGAGAACAAACAGCTATTTATTATTGCAAGAAATTGATGTAAAAATGTGCTGTCTGATGCGAAGCTCCATTATTCTCAGTTCACTAAATCTTGTATCTTCTCTTAGAAGTTAGGCGGTAGAAACTTTTGAAAAATCTTCAACAGCGTTGTTAACAAGGGTACGTCTAACATTCCATTTCTCATTTATGATCTTATTACCTCTTTCAAAGATAAGGCAGAATTATTTGCAAAGAGCTTTTCTTCTAGTTCAATTTAATAAATGCTTGACTGAGTCTTGTTTTCCTGCCTGCTGGAAAATGGCATCTGTTGTATAATAAAATTCTCACATTCTATCTTGAGTCAAATAACTTACTGTCGGACAATCAATACATTTTTTGATCCTCTTGGTCTATGGCTGATTTGCTAACTGCTGTGACTGAAAGATTTTATTGTGAATTAGATGGAGGCAGAGAGGATAGAGCTATTGCTCTTGACATATCTAAAGCTTTTGAAATATTTAGGCATGCGAGTCTTTGGGCTGGTTCCTCTAATGATGCTCTTTCTCTTTTAGACAAGGTTCCAAAAACCCATTGTAAATGTACTTGGACCGCTCTTTTTGCAAAGCTTGAGCCTTTTTCCCCATTATCGTAAAGTTGCACTTTTTTCTCTTTTCTACATATATTAGCATGGTTGCTGCTCAAAGGAGCTATCATCTCCATCATATCTATCTCCATCATCTCTAGTTCCTTCAACTAAAACTCATTGTTGCTTGAGCCGTGATTCAACAAAGTCTTATTCTTTCACTGTATCTGTCCCTGCATGCTCTAAAAATATTTATTCTAGTTTTTTTCCTTGCACTTCACATCTTTGGAACTCTTTCCCATCTTATACAACCTACAACTTTTCAAGTCTTCAGTCAACCGTTTTCTTGCCCTATAATTCTATTCTTTTTTTCTAGAAACTCCCAACTTAATAGTGGTTGTTTGCAGCTTTGTCAACAATGAATCAGAATAAACTAAATTTCTTTTGTATTTTTATTAACATAAATGTTTGAATAGATTGGGAGCTTAATGTGAATTTAATAACTTTGCTTTTCTTTTTAGATTAATCACATGAGGTATAAAATTATTGTAACATGATATAATTATAAGACTAGTTATTATTTTTCTTTCTTTAAAATAATATTTCTGTTTAAAATGCACTTTTAAAATTTTTGATTCAAATTTTAACATTTTTTAGTATATAAAAAAGGCATTAAAAAGTGATTAATAAAAAAATGATTAAGATTCTTCCATAAAATGATGTTTATCTTTTTCTAAAACTTAATTTCTAATTATAACTTTTATACACACACAAGATTAGAGATTAAACCTGTATTAGAAATTAAATTAAAAAAATATTAAAACAAAAAAAAAACTTTATTTACCCCGATTTTAGAGAAAGTCTTCTTCCTTTTCTGAGGGTACTCAATGGTGAGCTCATCATTAACTAATTGCTCAACACTTCAATTTCATTTAAACATAACGATTCAACAAGATGTTTTGTTCAACAAGATACCTCATCTCTTTGATTCATAAACATTTTTATCACAACTTATAAACTTCATAAACATAAAAAAATCAAAATCAAAAATCTTATTTAATATCAATATCATATTAAAAAGTTAAACAAAATAACTTGCTACAAGCTGAATTAAATAGAATCATATATTACAACAAAAATTTTATTTATCTAGTTTTATTCCTTAAACATCATTTGAAATTCTTACTTTGTGATTTCTTGACTCATCATTTACACTTTTTTTTAAAGATTTTTGTCAACTGTTTTCCATCTCAATTAATTTTGTGTAATTGATTTTAGAATTTTAAAACTATTGAATTGTGATTAAAATGCGAGCTTCAGACTTTAAGTTTTGCAGTCAGTTACTGTCAGGTTTAATTACATTCAAGGAAGAATTTATGTGGGATGATTTATCTATAAATATCTATAAAATTTCTTTTTTTAAAGATGCAATGACCTATTTAAATTTTTATCATTTAGCAAAATTGACAATCTTCCACCATACGTCTACCACCACCCTGTCTACCACAACCAAATAATAGTAATTACTGTTCCTATAAAGTAATAAATTGTTATTTTTAATATTTAGTTATCAATACAACAATTAAACATTTAGTTGACAGTATAAAAATTAAAAGACAATTAGTTATTTAATTAAGTAATGTATGACAATTATTGTACTAAGTGTGACAATTATTGACAATTTTAAAACCCTTTTCTTAAATTTCTGAAAAAATCCCCTATTAAATTCAGTCAGAATCAATTTTTTTCCAGATTTTTTAAACTATTCTTTTAAACTATTTAAAACTACTTCAAAGACTTTTTAACATTGACTTTTGAACAGTTTAATATTATAAATAGTTTTTAATTATCAATAGTTTTTTAATTAATAATTAATTTTTTTAAAAATTAATTACTAAATTATTTTGGAACTATTAACTAATAAATTATTTCAGAAAATAAAAAAATAAAAAAACTCATTTTGCTATTGAAAAAAACAATAAGATGAAAGGATAAGATAAACAACATACCTACTTTGAACCACTTTATGGGTCCTATAACCTATGCTATGAACTGCATTATCAGTTTTCACTGTTGATATAAACAAATGATTTTTTTCAAAAGTGCTAAATTATTTAATGTCGTCTCTAACTGTAAAGCACAATTAAAACCCATTTCCTAAACTCAACTTTAAGTCTGCTTCAGTAGTATTGCAAGTGGTATGGTAACTCAAGTTAAGTCTGTTTCAGTGGTTTTATTTATACAAATATCCATAAATGTTGTTTTTAAGGTTTATTGTGTTTGTACTTTTAACATTTATTTAATTTCAAAACAAACAAACAAACAAACAAAATAACTCTTAAAAAAAAAAAAAAAAAATCCAACTAATTCTGCTGAGAAAACAAATACTTAAACATTTGCAATAAGTTTTGATTGAATAGGGAAATTTCAATCACATATTATGTGTCACAACCACTGTTTAACAAAAGATGTTTTATAAAAGAACTTGAATAACTAAAAATATTTTTCAACAACTGCTACAAAGAAAGCATGTAGTTAAACATGTAGTAACTAAACAAAGCTATCTTTATAACACGTTTAATTACAACATGGAAAACAAATAATGTTGATAAGCCCTATATACTATGTCATAAAGCCAATAAAAACCTAGATCATTAAGCCAATAAAAACAAGTCAATAAAAACAATTATAGCATGATATTAAAAAAACAATGAAAAATTTCTTTTCAGATCAAATAAAGCTTAATGCATAATCTAAAATTACTAAAGACTACTAGATATTTCTGGGGAAACGTTAATGGAAAAGGTTTGAGATTTTCTCTGAATTTGCATGACAAGATTTGCTCCCCGGCACACTTCATTATAAACATCTCTAGAAGACTTGACAGGTTTTCCATTAATTGATAAAATGACATCGCCAACTAACAAACCACTCCTAAAACAAAAAAATTAAATTAAACACAAAACAATAACAGCAGTAACTAAACAATAACAAAGCAATCAAACTAAGTAAACAAGCAATTAGTACTTAATTCATTAAAATATAATTTTATAAAGTGAATTTGACTTGTATAGTAAGAATCTTATTCTTCTATACATAATTATATGGGGCTTGAGAAACAACTGTAAAAACTCATAAATAAGGTGTAGTAATGAGATGCAGGGTGAAATCATTATGTTTATACTTATTAAGCTCATGATCATCTTGCAAAAGTCTTAATTTTAAATTGACATTAATCTGTAGATATTGGAATCATTTTTTTTTTTGCAATACCAAACTTTGTAATATATCTACACTTTGTTTAATCTAGCTGAAACCTTACTCATATTTCTAACATTATAAATATGAGTAATGTATTTATTAGAAAAAGATAACATTGGAACTGTCATACATTTTTCAACAATCTAATTTTTGCATTCAGGTGATTTCAGCATAATTTGCATTTGAAAAATTTTATAGCATTCTACTATTTATTCTTTTTCTTAACATAAACTTGTATTATAACAATAAATCCAAGAAAATGCAAAAACTTTTAAAAATTCAAAATGCAAAAATTCAACTACTTTAAACATAAAAAAAATATTTAAACACAATATAATAAAAATAAAGAAAATAATAAATCACATTTTTTATATCAAATTTTAAATAATAAAACAAATATTTATAATCAAATTTTAAATAATAAATCATAGAAAATTATCTATTGGAGTTAAAAATTAAATCAAAACAAAAAGTCTGCCTAAGAACCATTTAGCTGAGTATTAGTGTTTTACTAGGGTGGGGCAAATCTGAAAGTTTTTCTAAAACGAGCTGTTTCTACAACAAAATGTGGCGCTGAATTCAAATCTGGAAGAATTTTTAGATGTGATCGGAATTTCAGGCGCATTGAAAAAAGGAGAAGAAAAAAGGACAAGGTAATTTTACCTTGACAGTGTAAGTTTAGTGTAACTTCATAGTGTACTTCTACACTTGTAAAGAATACAGATACCAGCAAACCATTTAATGTCGTGTATGTTGAACATCCACTTACAGACAACATGATTAAAGATGGAACCCCATTTGTTGAAATACTTGACTTTAAAAGAACTTATGATCCCTTGATAAAACCAGTAACTGGAATTAGTGAGTTCAGAGAAGCAAAATTTGAACGAGCCAAGGTACCACTTAACAAATTTCAATGACAGGAAAATGTTCTGATGTCATAAAAACTTTAAAATATGATCAAAAACTTTCAACTCTCATTTCAATCAAACCTAATAGAGCATACGTAAAGCTTGTCAAAACAGCCAAATTTCATAATATTTGTGAACTTTTCACATGTCAAACTTCCAGAAGGAGTTACTTTTTATAGTAATATTCATGGCATAGATATAGATGGAGACACGAGTGACATTGAAGACAGAATAGACTTATTTCTTTATAGTAATAATATATGATGAAAAGTTACAGTAGTTCAGTGTTTCTTTTTGGGGCACAAAGTACCTAGTCTAGTCTAGTAATAGGACAAGAAGTACTAAAGCCCTAAATATAAATTACACATATCTTTTAAAAGATGAGGGTTTAAGATTTTAAAATAAGCAGGTTTACTCATTATAATAATGTAAAGATATAGCGGTTATTAGAAATGTATCAGGATGTCTTGCCTGATTTTAAAGTTAGTTTGAATATTCAAACTCCTTTATCTCAAAATGAGTATTTTGTGACTTAAGTACTTTTAGCACTAAGGTCTTCAATTATAACATCAATAAAATATTTATAATATCTGGATTTTCTATTGTTCAGTTATTAACACGGTAAAAATACTTTTCAATACAAAAAAGTGTTTTAACAATTAAGCATCACATGATAAAAAAAATCTATTTATTTATCTACACTCTCAAAAATTACCCTTTAATTTTTCTAGATTCTCCTGAACACTTGACTACAGTTTGAAATCTATCATTTTTATATTTTTTAGCTCTTTTTATAATGCAATCATAAAAATATA